>NC_140485.1:143874178-144025054 GCF_964271855.1 Acomys minous | reverse complement strand
ATCACCACACCCGCACCATCATCATTACCCCCATCATCATCGTCATCACCCACCCACGTTGCCATTGCTGGGTCTCAAGGCAGCCCACTCTCAGCCTGACACAGCCATCTGCGTGGTCAGAGACCACAGAAAAATGTCTAGTTAGGCACTGGTCTAAGAAACATGACCAAGCTCTTAAACCAGGTGGTCTCTGGAGACTGCCCAAGCCTGTCTGCCCTGCTACGCCTCACAGGGAAGGACTCACACCCCAAACAGCGAGAGAAAGAAGATGTGGTGACGCTATCTGAGTGTGTTAGCTTCCTTGGAAAGGTCACCATTGCTCAGACTCAGTTCACGGCATGCCCCCCCTGCCCTGTGGAGAAGTGGGAGACCATCCACTTACAACAGCACACCTGGAGCTGCAGTTGACAGCAGCGTGGGTCACCTCCAGGCCGACTCAGAGGGCGTTACAGAAGCAACACTATGACCAGTGCAGGAAGGACAACTGACACTTCCAGCAGACCACTGTCCCCCCCCCGCCCCTCAACGGCTGGTGACGGTGCCAGGACCTAGCAGACCTAGAATTTCCAGAGGAGCTGACATGGTCTGTGCTTCTTCCTACTCGTACATATGCTGGGGTTAAACGATAAATGAGGACGGGGGGGGGGGGGGGAAGGGAGGAGCGGGGTGCTGGCGAGAAATGATCATAGTAATAAAAAACAGCAAGATGGCTCACGAGTAAAAGGGGCCTGCTGCCAAATCTGATGACCAGAGTTCCAAACCCCTGGAACTCACATGATGCAAGGAAAGAACAGATCCAGGAGTCACCTCTGCCCCCATATGCACGAAGAGGCACAGAAAGAGCCATATAACAAGCAGCTTCACACCACTCACCCACCCCTTACAACACACACACACACACAACAAACACACACACACCACACACCAACACACACCCCTCCACACCCCATAACACACCCCTCTCATCCCCACATATACACTCATCATCATCCCCATATACACCCAATCCCCCACCAATACACACCCTCTCCATATACACACCCCTCCTCATCCCCATATACACACCCCTCATCATCCCCCATATACACACCCCTCATCATCCCCCATATACACACCCCTCATCATCCCCTCATATACACACCCCTCCTCATCCCCCCATATACACACCCCTCCACTTCCCCATATACACACCCCTCATCATCCCCCCATATACACACCCCTCCTCATCCCCATATACACACCCCTCATCATCCCCCCATATACACACCCCTCATCATCCCCCCATACACACCCCTCATCATCCCCCATACACACATACCCACACCCCTTTCTCCCTCTGTCTAACTATCGTAGTGTACCAGACTCAATGTTACTGTGGTGACGTGAGGTGACTAGGTCAGTGTGATGAGAAAGCAAAGTGATGCACACAACATTGTGTGACACATTTCAGAGCAGAAAACCCACCTTTTGAACTCAGGCATTGTGGCCCTGCCACCGCTAGTCATATCTCAGCGACTAGCAGGTGGGGGACGAGCATAGAGTAGTTGCCTTGGCAAAGGGACACTGCACAGCAGTCCGTAGGGGCTGCCAGGCTCCAACCCACTTGCAGAGAACACACAACTTGAACAGGCCTCTTTTCCATGTGCGTGCGTGCGTCTAACATATTTGGACTGCAGCCAAGCCCAGGCAAATTTAACTTCAAAAAGCAAAATCCAGATAAGGAGGGACGACTGTATACACACTCAAGCACACACAGACACAACATTACACATGCACACATCCAAGCATCTATATAAATATAATCTATATACATTTGGGTATATACTATGTGCAAATATACACATATTATGAATAAATGTGGATGCTATATACATACTTGTTCCATACAAATGAATAGAGAGAGAGAAGAGGGAGTAAGAGATACCGAGGAGCTGGGAGTAAGAGATACTGAGAGGTTTTACAGAACTGGGTCCCATGGCTGATGAGTGGACACCACACAGCAGGCCGCAGTGCCAACAGGGATAAGCAGTGACACTGATTGGAGCAGAGGCCTTTGGCCTCTAAGTCTTTCACCTGCTTAGACGAGACCCACCCACTGTAGAAGGCACGCTGACTGGGAAACGCACTTTGCACCGGGAAGCTACTGTGGGCAGCTGATGGGGGTCTCTTCTTTTGGTTTTGCCATTGGGTGGCACTGCGTGGTTTTCACAGTTTTTGTTCGTTTATGACAACATGGTGGTCAGTGGTGATCAATTAACCTGTGCCTCAGGGAACTCAGGGCCCTGCTTAGACTCCAGGCCTTTGCAAGAGTCCTGGGCTCTTCATAAGACATGAAATCCTAAACACTGATTTTAGGCTTTCCTGCCCCGGTATCTGGAACCACAGGTGGACTTGGTACATGGCTAGACCTGTGCATGAGGTGCCGCGGCTGTCACCCCAGCGTTGATGACTCTCTGGCTCTGAGGAGCTCATCTCCGCAAAGGGGCTCGCAACATCCATGAGGCAAGGTGACGTCCTTCCTGTAGTTACTTCATACTCTCCAGAAACCCAGTTTCCCTGTGTAGAGCGCCACACTTCTCCTCTCAAACACTGTGTTCACTCCGAGAGCAGCGGCCCTGACAGAGGCTCCAGCACTCTCATGTGCTTCCACTGCAGGAGTGGCATTAGTGTGTTAGAAAGAACGCCTCCCTCTCCTCCGCCTAAAGCCTGAGAAAACAGGCTGGGTGTACTGGCTCTGCCAGCTCATGTTTGTACTCCCAGCACTTAGGAGGCAAGGCAGGAGGAGGGTTGCTAAGGGCTCAAGGCCTGGACTAAGAATGACATCCTATCCTGCCCCTCCCCACCTCCACACCCACCCCCCACCCCCCCACCCCACCCCCACCCCCCCGACCCCCCCCACCCCCCCACCCCCCCCACCCCCGCTGTATTTGCGGGTATAGTTTGGCCAGGATACAGCAGCCTTGGATTGGGGGCAGTGTTCAGCTGCTTCTAGAGTCCCACACACTTTTCCCTCTCACAGCCCTGGCTCCAGGCAGAGGCTGATTTGAGAAGGACTGAGCTGAGCAGGTTGGGTGCTCAGGGAAGCCTCTTACTGCAGAAGAGACAGGAGAGTGAGCCGTCCTCTCTCACAGACTTCTGATGAGAGGTCAGCTGGGTTCCCTGCTCTGAACCTGATCATCTGCAAAGCCGCCAAGGTGCAAAGTTTCAGCACTTCCTAGGTCCTGAGTAGTTGCTACTTTTTTTTCCTTGTGTCTGGGGAACAAACAATGGCAAGTTCACTGGGAAGGAGGAAAAGTCCCTTAGTTCTGGGCAATGAATCCCTCATGTTGGTTTACCCTAAGCAGCTACATCTAGGAAAACCATGTCTCACCTTTAAGATGGAGGATGCTGGAAGGGGCTAGAACACACACACACACACACACACACACACACCACACACACAGTCACTATTAACAGGTGTGGTTTAAATAAGAATGGCCCCCATAGGCTCATATATTTGAAAGCTCAGTCACCAGGGTGTGGCCCTATTTGAGAAAGATTAGAAAGATTAGGAAGTGCAGCCTTATTGTAGTGGGTGTGGCCTTGTTGTGGTGGGTGTGCCTTGTTGTGGTGGGTGTGACCTTGTTGTGGTGGGTGTGGTCTTACTGTGGTGGGTGTGGCTTTGTTGAAGGATGTGTGTCACTGGGGTTGACCAAGAGCCAGAGAGGCAGCAATGCTGAGATGATAGGCTCAGGCCCTTATGAACTTTTGTTAGTCTCTGTCTTCTCTCTCTCTCTCTCTCTCTCTCTCTCTCTCTCTCTCTCTCTCTCTCTCATGTCTTCTCCAGGACCACCCTGCATTCCTCCATGCTCCCAGCCATGATGATAATGGACTAAACTTTTGAAACTGTAAGTCAGATCCAAACACGTGCTTTCTTTTATAAGAGTCACCTTGGTCATGGTGCCCCTTCACAGCAATAGAACAGTGACTAAGACCACAGGCATGCCAGACACATCACAGTGCACAACAGAGACACTACCAGGTCAGCACGGTTCGGTACACCTTCCCTTTCTCCTTCACCCAAACTCCACTGCCAACTTTGAAGTTAGGGCAGTGTTCTATCTTGAGTTCTTGCCTTTTCTTTTTTTCTCTTTCTTTTTTCTTTTTATTAACCTATGGCCTTGACAGAGAAACAAAGCAGCCCATGGCTTAACTCTAAGAGACTTAATAACTGGTCAGGAGTGACATTCACTTCTGGACAAAAAAGAAACCTCATGACTTCAGAGTTGAAATATGGAGGTTTTGAGAGCAAACTTTTTCCTAACATAAGGTCCTAACTTTGAGAAAACAGTTTAAAGTTCAAAAACTTCTGGACATCAGATAACTATTATGAAGCCTCGTTTAGATGCCTTTCAGTAAGCAGAAGGGGATTAGAAACACATGAGCCACAATTTCCGTTAAGACCCACTTGAACTTAAAGATTAAGGCGCAGAGAGCTAGTGCCTAGCTAAATGTGTTCAAGGGCTTACTAAATTCCAACTACTTAAAACATAATGAAGACATTTAGAAGGAAAATAGTTACAACATCTATGCAGCCCCCTTTAAGCCATGCAAGTAAAGTTGGGTGCAGAGAGTTCTCAAAGTTACTCTTGGGTCAGAACAGCTTACCTCACCGTGGGCCAGAAATGAGTCCTGAGACAGAGACACAGGGAGCCCTCACTGTTTTTCCACATTTGTCTTCCCAGAAGCTATTGTGAAGTGAGGCCACAGCAAGCTAAAGCCTTTTTCGCTTGTCAGCCATTTGAGCCTGTCCTTAAACAGGCTGATTTAAATAGTAAGGCTGGGGGAGGTACTTCCTGTGGAGTCAGAGATAAAGATAATACCTTAGAAAATCAATACAAATCAAATAGGGATTTAGAAGTCAGAGTATGTGCAGAAAAGCTCTGTACTAGAGAGAAAGACGCAAATGTGGCTGAGCAGTCTAGAAAGCAAGGCAAAGAAAAACTGAATCCTTACCTGACTCCAGTTAGAGAGCCACAGCCTTTGCCATAGGAGCTGAGCCTGGAAACAATAACAAGCCACAGGGTTGGGTTCCCCAGACAGGAGGAACCAGGCATCTCCACTAGAGAAGCGGGTCCCAGGACCAGACCCAGACAGATCTGAAGTCTCCCCTTCCCGGGCTACAGTGGGGACGCAGGTGTGGCTATAGAAGACATCTGTTCCCCCTTACCCTCAGGAGAGCATCAGCCTAGCTTATCTCAGTCCAGCTTTTACAAAGACATTCCCTGGCACACAGCCTGTATTGTTTACACTTGCATTTTAAGTGTTAACAGCCCGAATTTTCATTGTTCAGTTATACTGTTCTGTTACTTTGTATTTCCTTTTTCCATGAACGGCTAAGTCTGGTTTCTAAGCCCTTTGCTGTTGGGGTACGAATGCCAGCTTTCAGCTTTCCACCTGAGGTCACCAAGGCACAGTCCCTATGTGTCAGTGCAACGGGTCATACTTCCCTGTGGCCATGTCTGCTTGCACTCTACATCAACCTCAGTGCTTGCAGCAGTTTTCTGATATGTTACACCACTTTTCTTTTCTTTTCTAAATTATTGAAGTGATTGATCGTTTGCCTGAAAGTTGGAAGGACAATTCACAAAACCCAAACATCACATCCACAGCAGCCAGATTTTACCAAGGCGGTTTCATCTGGGTTCTTCTCTCCCTCCCTCCCTCCCTCTCTCTCTCTCTCCTCTCTATTTTTGTCTGTCTTTCTTTGTGTGTGTACGTGCTCCTATCTGTCTGTCTCTATTTTTGTCTGTTTATGTTTCTGTCTATTTCTCTGCTTTTGTCTATCTGTCTGTACGACTGTCTCTGTTTTGTCTGTTTCTCTGTCTCTCTGTCTGTCTCTGTCTCTGTCTGTCTCTGTCTGTCTGCCTCTCTCTCTCTCTCTCTCTCTCTCTCTCTCTCTCTCTCTCTCTCTCTCTCTCACACACACACACACACACACACACACACACACACACACTCCTTTTTCTTAGCCTTGTCAAGCCTAGTGGCTCAACCATTGTTCTGGCCTGAACTCTTTCTAGCCCAGCCGACCAGATCAGCCAGACCAGACCAGACCAGACATAACCAGAGTCCTTCCTGCTCAGCCCTGTGTCACCAAGCAGATGTAGCCACAGCCCTGTCTTCATGAAAACCTGAGATTCGAGTGTACCTGATACGCTTGCCTCACCCCAGGCACATCCTAGTGCATAGTTCCCGTCACAATCACAGGAGGAACTCTACAGATAGACTGTACCCTGCCTTCTAAATGCACATGAGCTTGGAGCCGTGGCCCTACGCCTGGAGCTTTGCTGAAGGGGCCTTGTGAGTCAAAACAAGCCCTGGCGTCCTGGGCCTGGTGGCTTTTCTCTCCTCCTGCCTTGTCCAGTGTCTCCATTGCTGAACTGGGGCTTTCCCCAGTGGGGTGCAGCCTACACAGCCAGTGGCAGAAGCTATGACTCCTCTTTGTTCTTTCGCAGCCACGGGCACACAGCACATACCCCTCTTCAGCTTGGGCAGTGGGTGCCCAGTTTCCTCACTCAGCTGAGCCCCTGTGTTGATGATTACATGCTGGCCCATGACTCCCCAGAGCAGAAGGTCAAACCTTTCTGCTTAGACAAAGGAACAGAGTCTCCCTACGGGCACATGGCCACCTTCCTTCTGTATGGCACAGGCTATGACTCACTTGCCTAAAGTTTGGATGCTGAGAAAACATTTTCTGTTTGCAATTTCATCACAACAAAAGCAATGTTCTTTTAAATATTTGTTATCATATCTGCTGCTTATAAAGAATAAGAAATTCATCAGACACGCTCCCATTCAGATCCTTATCCTTATAAAGTATACCCATCTCAAGAGACATTCCCCCCCCCCATCCAACCCCCCACTCCCCCCCCCCCACCTGCATACTCTTTGCTGTACTTATCCCGTAGTTTGCAAAGCACCCAGGATACAAAGCAGGAGCCGGGCGTGGTGGCGCACGCCTTTAATCCCAGCACTCGGGAGGCAGAGGCAGGCGGATCTCTGTGAGTTCGAGGCCAGCCTGGTCTACAAAGTGAGTCCAAGATGGCCAAGGCTACACAGAGAAACCCTGTCTCGAAAAACCAAAAAAACAAAACAAAACAAAAAAATAAAAAAACAAAGCAGGTTTACAGAGCATCTTATAAGACAGAGAGAAGCACCACAGACTGGGGATTAACGAGGCGCCATTGGTTACACACACCTCACAGATATCATGCCTTCTAGCTGAATGCACAACTGTCAGAAAGAGGAAGTTCTCTGTCAGAGAATGGGTCTCCCACACCGCTGTCTCCCAAGACAATAACTGTCTCAGGGATGCCGTTGTTCCATGCTGAGCCTGGGCAGGTGTGATCCCAGAGCAGGGGGTCAAAGAGCAATGGACATTCAAGCAGCACTCCACAGCAGACCCAGATGGGCTGTGGGATGGTCTCTGTTTATCGTGGTGAGCACTCTGATGTTCAGGCTACCCCTCCCAGGGGCCAAACCAGATCTCTCTCTCTCACTTTGTACCTTTCTGTCCTCCTGTCTCATCTTCAAGACATATTTCTCAGTCATCAGAGCTTTGAGGCTGAAGAGCCCAAGGGAAGAAACCACACCTGCTACTAAAGGTCACAAGCAGGCTGCCTGGACCAGTCTCTAAACACACTTAACACAGATGACCAGCATCACAGGCACTCAGGCCAGTGTGTGCATCTTTTTAAAGTCCCCTATCGCCTACAGAGCGCAGGAGTTTGTGGGTTTGTATTCAACTGCTATTTAAGAAATTATTTGTGTCTATATTGCCACACTCAAAGGTCACTCATTGCCTGTGAAAATGGAGAGAAGCCCAGCCTTGTTTCTTAAGGCAGCCATTCTTCCCCACCCTGCAAAATAAACAAACGTCATTTGGGTTTCTCATGACCCTAGTTACTGTTCAAAGATATATGACCAGAAGTGCGTACACCTGTGACAGACAACCATGGATGACAGGTCACTATCTCCTCGGTGGGGTGAGTGACCGTGGGCACCCTTTCCAGGATTTGGTCAGTGGGTCCAGTAAGCAGAGGTCCTGGGACACACGAGAAGACTGGTGCAGGATTCCCAGTTAAATTAGAAGCTACCTCAACAGATGAACAAACAACACCTAAGCAACAAGCAGAGAGAGAAACACCCCAAATGGCAGACCCACAGACCAGCGCTAGCCTCACTGATGCCACTCACTGTGCGGGCACAACTCTGTCTACAGGTAGCATGGTCCTCGCAGACCCGTCACCGTGCCTTTGCTCAATATCTCCCTCAAGTTCTACACAAGGAGGAACCATCTGTGAAGAAATGGGAGAACTGTAGCAGTCTCCACCTCAACTGTGGGCGTGCCACTCTAAAGGTCCAAAGACCTGGAAAATACAGAGCTCCAAAACCATAGGGCCCTATCCTAGACAGGCTGCCCAAATAAGAGACCACACAAAGTGGGGCATCCAGTGGGGTCCCCAATGGGGCCTTCTGTCCCCCAGTGTTGAACCTTCTAACTATTCTCCCTTTAAAGGCATTGAGTGAAGGGCCAGCTGTCTTCTCTGCCTGTAACAAAGAGCTGAGTGACAACAGCACCTGCCACTTCCAGGCCACCTGGTGAGGATGCTCACCAGATAAACTGCCGGGACATCGCTTAGAACGAGATGAGACCGTTTAATTGATAAATTCTGCTCGTGATCAGGTGATTCTTAGTGCCACTGCTTGGGATGAGCCAAGAAGGGTCACTCTTTGGCTGTCAGGAAGTCACTTTTAGCTGTTTTAAGCTAAGCTCTCGTTGTTAATGTTAAGACACAACAGTCATTTGCAACATAGGGGTGAAAGTCTGAAGAGGCAATGAGGATGGTGGGTGGCTGAGGCCGGGAGGTCATCTCCTTTTTCATCTGGTGCCTCCTGCTTTGCATACACTGTGCTGATTTCCCAAGGCTTTCTCTCTACTTGTGCCCAGTTTACCTTGCCACCCCCCCCCCCCCACACACACACAATAGCACAGACAAGTCCCAGGGCCTGGGATCTGAACAAGTAGGGCTGCTGGCGGGGGGGGGGGGCATAGCTGACAGAGCAGTGGGGCAGGAGGAGGGGGGCAAGTCCTCAGCAAATCCCCCGCATCACATGCCTAGTCATCATCTGTGGATCCCCGAGAAGTCAGGACAGGGATGGGCTGGGGCCCTGACGTTGTTTGCCCTACAGGCCAAGTGACACTAGGACGACGGCATGATGCTCAGGAGCGATGCAGCAGCCCACTTCCATTCAGAGGGTGCTTTTGTAAGAAGCAAATCCTAGCAACGAGACAAAGGGCTTTGTGGGGTTTTGGTTTACTCTGAGCACAGGTGTTCTTTTCACCGTGAGGCTAGGCAGAAGTCCCCACATCCTCATAGGCGGTGTAGCTAGCCATGCCTGCTGGCAGGCAGGGCTGGTGTTTTCAGGAGTAGCTGTTTTGAGATCTCTCCAGAATGAGTCTTCTCAGCTTTTTCTTGGTGTGTATTTATCTGGCTTGCGAGACTGGGATGCCAAGAGTCCCTGGGGGCTGCTGGAGGGCCTCCAGGTGGCCTGAGCTTCTCCAAACAGCACCTCTCCTGTGTCTTGCAGGCCCCCTGTGGGAGTGGGATGAATGTGTCCTTTGTGGGGCATTGGCTTCCAGAACTCTGGAGGGCGCCACCTGGCACCTGGCACCACACCCCCCACCGCTCAGGGACTGGCCTTTCCTTTGCAACCCTGAGAACACTGACACTTCTCAGCCTTTCCCAGTGAGAAGTGCATGTCAGAGCTGCAGGGGGTTGCCTGGCCCCCTCTGTAGCCTGCCCCTGTGTTCCCTATATAGCTAGAGAAGTCAGGGCCAGCCTGTGCACAGTGACAGTCCCCACAAATGCTCCACACCAAAGCTTCACCAGACTTCACTGGGATGGGAGCGGCAGATCTTATTTTTATTTTAGAGGCTATTTTCTTTTACTTTTACAACATTTATTTTAATTGTATAAAATGAGAAATAAAATTTTGTTTATTTTCAGTTTTTTCTTTTAAAGGGGGAACTATAATTCCACTCTCTAATGAGGTCAAAACAAAGCAAACAAAAAACCTTGTATTTGGAACTGGAAAAATTTTCTGCATCTTAATATTTAATCCATATACAATTGGCTCAGAAAATAAAGGCGCAAGTCTCACACATGGGAGGGAAGAAAACTGGGGTCAAAAGGGGGGAGACGGTAGCACATGGTGTGACATGATGTCCCCAAAAGGCTTTCAGGGTCAGGGAACGGGGCTATCCATGTGGAGGAGGGCAGATGGCATATTTGGCTCCTCAGGTGGAGTCCCTGACTCCTGCCACTCTTGACACAGCCACAGAGGAGTCTTTGGAGCACAAGGCCAGCCGCTCAGCCTGTGACCTGAAGCCAGGTCCTCACACCCTGCAGCTCAGCCTGTGACCTGAAGCCGGGTCCTCACACCCTGCAGCTCAGCCTGTGACCTGAAGCCAGGTCCTCACACCCTGCAGCTCAGCCTGTGACCTGAAGCCAGGTCCTCACACCCTGCATCCAGCGGCCTTCACCTTAAGTATGTTTGTTTCTAACCTCACAAATTTCTGGGACTATGAACTTGGAAAAGAGGTTGTCCGTGTTCAGGGATGCTGTGCTCTGACCTAGACAAACTGACAAACGACGCACGAAATGGACGAGGAGCTCTCTGATCCAGGGTGTGGAAATGTGATAAATGGAGGAGAAAAAGGGGTGGAAAAATCAGCCAGAAACACTGTGTCTGGGCAGATGACTTCTGCTTTCCTGAGAAGAGTGGACTGAAACAGCCAGCCTCACCCTCAGCACTACCGTGAGCTGTTGCTGCCACCTTTTTCCAAGCCTACTTTACTTGGGGTTCTTTAATTCTTACACCTCCCTTCCAACCCACCTACCCCACAGAGGAGAGAAAAGAGGTTAACGGGAACAGGAGAAGTAGACCTTGTTGGACTCAGTACCTGGGAGCGATTCCCCTGGCGTAGTCAGCAGGATTTCAGCAGAACAGCAATTCCACCAAAGTTGCTGCTGGAACCTGCAACAGCAGCCGGAACCCAGAGCCCCAAAGCATTTTCTGTAGTGGTCTTTCTAGGAGCATCTCGAAGTGGAGAGACAAACAGCCAAACAATACCAAGACTCAAAAAGCCCCACCTCTTTTTGGGCTCTTATATATATCCTCTCAGAGCCTGTACTAAGATGTGTTTCAGCTGGCAAAAACCAAGCCCCCCACATGCGGTGGTTCATCTTCTAGTGGATAAACATCACCTGTTCTCTCACAAGTCTGTTCCCCATCCCACACTTGGGATTAAAACAAAAACATATTTGCGTCCCTATAATGATCACCGCCCCCCTGTCCCCTCTTCTGGCCTTTCCCACAGCTGTCTTCTTCCCACACAGACCTGGGAAGACACTGGTGACGTAACAGCGATTCCCTCTTTGGACACCTGGACACTGTAATACGTTATTCCTCCCCAAGATGACTGAGTCCTGAGGCACCAAGAGAGCCCGTGGTCACACAGTGTTCATTCAGCTGTGCTGCTACCGTCGCTCTATTTTATCAGGTGTTTTTGTTGACGGCTTCCTACGCCTGATTAATAAAGTAAGCTCTGTGATAGCTGTGTGTGTGTGCAGGAAGCCTGTGCTGTACAGGTCTCTGCTATTTAGAGTTGCAGGTATTCGCCAGGGGCCCTGGATACATCTCCTGCAGAAAGAGGCAGCTGTGACATACACACATGCACAACACACTAAGGCATATAATGTAGGCAGCATATATGTACACGCTGCTTACCTATGTTTACAAATGTGCCATATGTACCACATGTACACATGTGTTGACCTAATGTAGATCCATGTGTACTTATGTGTATATGTGATTTATATACATGTATGTGTATAGTACTTGGTCTATGTATATGTGATAATCTCCATGTGTATACACATAGGAGTATTATATATAGTCTGTGCTTGTTTATGTGATGTAGGTGACTCATACACTGTACTGGGGGCTTCTCTGGAGATGGCTAGCATGTGCTGAGAAGTCCGTGGAAGGTGCAACGGCTGTAACATCCCCCACACCTTCAACTTCACTGTGTTTCCAAGAGTCTAAGACACAGCCGGGCGCCTGAGGCTGAGAAGAGGACAATCCCAGCAGCCACATGGCCATGTGACCCCCGTGATGAAACAGATAGCAGAGGAAGAGGGTGACAATTCTGGATTGATGTAGAAATTTGTAAGGTACCCAGGTGCCAGAGGTCAGCCCTGCACGGCCTTGGACTGCACCCGGGATCACAAGTACTACTTCTTACACAGGGGCAGGACCATCTTTCCTCGGCATACGGGCAAAGAGGTGCCCAAGTGTGGCAACTCAACTCCCTGTGAAGTCTGTGGTGAGGTGGATGGAGAGTGCCTGGAGCTGAGCGCCAGGGAGGACACATGGCTAAGCACCTGTGGCCGGGTACACAAGGCCAGGTACACATCGGAACAGTCGCTGTCAGTGAGGGCTGCGCATCGTAAGGCTGTGTCTACAGGGATGCTCCACTCCAGGCGGCAGGCCGCAGGAGGCTGCCTCTATTCTCTGAAATTTGCTGTGCCATGGGTGGCACAGAGGAGCAACTTGTTCACAGTGTCGCCTAGGCTCAAGGCCCGTGAGGATGTCATCCTGCGCTCCTCAGCTCAGCGTGTGTATCTGCGGAGCATGGCCCCAGTGTCAACTGTTGGGAAAACTGATTTACACGGACACGTCTGCTTTAACTCAAGAAGCAGTTTTCTCTTCAGCAATTACAGACAAAACTCTTGGCAGTCACAGGAACACCAAATTCAAACAAGTATTGTGTGACTTTCTCACCAGCAACGTGTCAGCTAAATAAATGTCCTGAGCCAACTCACTGTGCTCCCAGCCAGAGCTTCAAAGGACCTATTGTTAAAGGAAATGAAGTAAAAATATTGTGGAATTGGGTTTTGCTGAGAGCCTTAATACAAAAAGCTTAAGGAGGAGACGTTCACCTCTGTCTTGGCTCAACTCCCGTGTGCTGTTGGAATCTGCTGTTCATTTGAGGTCCATGCTGGCTCCTCCTTTGATTTTGCATTGGTTTACTTTGTCTGTCTAATGCATAAGGTGAGTGTTGTGGGGGTAGCCCTCTGAACAAACAGTGTAAACACATAGCCAAGAGCCAACTAGGACAATAACTCCCCAGTGGTGGTGGTGGGGGGTGCTCCTAGACTTTCTATCTCTCCCTCTCTGTGTCTTGTGTCTGTCTGTCTGTCTGTCTGTGTGTGTCTTTCTACCTCCACTGTGTGAGGTCACAGGAACAAACTGATTGTCTAGAGAAACAGAGAGAGCCTCCTGTGGAGCCTGACTGGGATGGCACCTCCACTTCTGCCTCAAACATCACTGAGGCCTCAGAGTCCCAGGCTGCAGGACTTGAGCAGGTGAGCTCCAAGGTGCCAGCCACACAGGCCAGCGCAGCGCAGCGCAGCGCAGACTGACGAGATGAAGGAAGATGTGCTCATAACACTGTCTGAGAGTCGTGTTTCTATCCTGGGAGTTAAAGTGGACTGATCTGGAAGCATTTGTATGCGAAATATGAGGAGGGGGGAGGGGGGAGGAAGGGACCGGAGCTCATCCTGTACAGACAGCAGAGCGAAGAGTGGTGAAGGGCGATCTCAAGGCCTGTGGGGGCCATCCCCTCCCCACTATGAAGCAAGATTACAAATCCAAATTGATACCGATAGGCATACATAGCTTTGTGATTTTTCTGCTTTTACTCCGAGAAGTTTAAGTCAGGAAAGAGATGTTGAGGATCCTCTGTCTGTGCCAGAGTTGAGGACATTTGCAAAGGGGCCACAAAATGATAATCCACTATGTGGTCCAGATTAGGGTAGAGAAAACATCAGAGCATTGGCGGGCAAAAACGATGGTCTGCGCACATCCTGAATGACAGGCTGGTCACTGAGGCCACTTGGTACGGGAGGAGCAAGGCCGAGTAGGGGCAGCATGTGTGTGCTCGTGGTGTGAAACTCCTTCCCCAGGAACTCAGTGAGACACTCTGGTCTCCAAGAGGAGGCAGTGAGAACCCAGTAGATCAAAGCTCACAGAGGACAGAGATGAGACTAGCACCAGTGCAGTGCTGGACACTGGCAAAGGCAGCCCATAGTCACAGGCCAACAGCCTAGGACGGCAGGGAATCCCAGCTGGAGCCCGACGGGGGATAGTGGACCAGGTGTGTGGAGGGGAAGGGGCTGGTCTTCAGAAACTCTCTGCGGGGAGGGTGGAGCACGGAGGGTGGGCACTAGGCAGCAAGGCCACATGACCCTCCTCTGGAGCCCTGCTACCTGTTACCCTGCGAGGTGACTGTTGATACTCTTGTTTTCCAAGGGAGCTGAAATCAAGAGAGCTAAAGGGCACGCTAGCTAGCTCACCCAGGCTGACGTCCCACTCCCAAAGCAACCTAGAGCACGGCCAAAGGTCTCTTCCATCTCCTGCTGCCTTCCGTGTAGAAACGCCATCTTTAGAGCCTATTCATCCCCCCTTCGGCAGTCAGCATGCTTGCCTGAGCATTGATGTGTGCCCAGTAGCTGAACAGAAATGGGTCGGGGGTGGGGGGGGACTTCAAAAAAGAAAGCACACAGCTACCTGTCTCTGTCCACTCATGAGAATGTTAGTGACGAGCCCTTGGAAAGGCCACTGAAGAAGGGACCAGAGGGATGTAAGCCCGGGCTGTAGGGGATATCAAAATTCTAATTTTTAAAAAAATATTTATTTATTTATTATGTATACAGCATTCTGCCTGCAGGCCAGAAGAGATGGTTGTGAGCCACCATGTGGTTGCTGGGAATTGAACTCATGACCTTTGGAAGAGCAGTCAGTGCTCTTAACCTCTGAGCCATCTCTCCAGCCCCCAAAATTCTAATTTTTGCAGCAAACAACTTATTACTTATGTTTACTTGTTACTTATTTACTGGGTATGATTTCAAGTTTAACTTGAGCATAAAATATTTGTTCTGAAGTTAAAGCCTTAACAGGAAGCTGTGTAAAGCCTCTCTGTAACACACATGAACTGAATTATCCTGCCTACTTACCATCAATTACTAAGTACCCAGGCATCCAGAGGCAGGAAAGAAACCACTTACATCACATAAAATACATAAGATAGATAAAAATCACGAGGTGCCATTGCTCCACAGAGAGGCTGCCTTCGGGCGATGCCACGCTGTCTGCTGAGCAGGCCTCGCCCCTCTGCCGGGTCTCAGACTCCCATCTTGTCCAACTAAGCAAATGGTTAGTGAAGAGGCTGAAGCTGGTGGTGCTGGGAAGAAGAGATTTGACGGAGCTCTCCTGGCTAGAGCTTCGGGAAACTACAAGCATGAAGCAATATGTAGCATACCCAGATTTTGACCGCTTCCCTGCCATCCTTCCTTCTCCAGATCCCGAGGAACCATGAGGAGGCCCTGGGACAGCAGAGGGACAGACCTCAGGACTGTCTGAGGGGGTCTGAGGGAACCACAGGCCAACTGGCTGCTTTGGCACATGAGCCTGGGCGCCTGGTTTCTGCCTAACTTTGGGCTTGCTGAGAAAAGTAATTGAGTTCCCAGGTCACTGCTACTTCCCTTTGTAACAAACAATCTCCATCCCGGGCCAAGGCTCCTTGCTCCACTCCCAGCCCCTAGTGGGATTGCCTGTGCTCCCAGAAAGCTCTGTGCTTTGCAGCCTAATAGACTTCTGTGATTTGGACTCAAGTCTCCTGTTAGGAGAAACAGCAAAGATAGATGTGAACCAACGAGACCAAGCACAGAATGTCCTTCATATCAGACACTCCCTAAGAAGGGTCCCTTGTTTGGTGTGCAGTAATGCTGAGGTGAGGCATCAGAGCAGTCTTTTAGAGGGCCTTTATGATGGGGCAGAGGAGGTGGAGCATCTGCTGTGAGCCACACCATAGGTCAACATGGCGCCCACAGCTGCACTCTCCTCACTGTGCCCAGCAGACATTCCCTTTCTACCGACTGCCTCAGGAAACCGGTGCTGCTCGGTCCCCAGACTACCCGCATACACTGTGTGCAGACTGGGGGCCAGGAGTGTAGCTCTGTCCTGCAATCCGCCCCTGTCTTGGCTTCCTGGCCTGCGGCACTCACTGACTCATAATGGAATCTGCAGCACAGACAGACAAATGGGCACTTAAGCAGCTGAGCTCTCTGTGTCTCAGCACAGACTCATTAGGAGAAGATGCCCCAAGGCACACTCATCCAAAGGACGAGAGCCCAGAGCAGCCCTGCGTCCAGCATGGGGCACAGAGCCAGGTCCAGCAGAGTCCTCACTACTTGGCTATCCCAGGCCACACACAGAGGCAAGAACAGGAACAAACCAGAGATGCTTGAGCTGCTAAGTTTTCCAGTGAGTTGTTTATAGCACTGAAGGAAAAAAAAAAGGGAAAATATGGCCAACACATCTGCCTAAAGTGAAGAAATACTAAAAATGTCTTGGTACATAATTACTCACAATGCGTTCCCAATTTTGGCCTGAGGGGTAGGCTATGGTAGTAAGATGAAAATTGTCTTTTTCCTCCCTCACTGTTATCACATAGCAGCCACAGCAGCATCACCACCACCATCACCAGTATCACAACTACCATCACCACAATCATCACATCACCATCACCATGAATGCTACCATCATCATTGCTATCATCACCAGTATAACCACCACCACCATTACCACCACCACCACCATCATCACCACCACCACCATCACCATCACCACCATTACCACCATCACTACTACCACCATCATCACCACCACCACCACCACCATCACCATCACTACCATCACCACCACCACCACCATCACCACCACCATCATCACCACCACCACCACCACCATCGCCAACACATCACCACCATCACCACCACCACCATCACCACTACCATCATCACCACCATCACCACCACCACAACCACCATCACCCCCATCAGCACCACCACCACCACCATCACTACCACCACTATCACCACCATTGCTGCCATCATTAACACCACTACAATCACCATTGCTGTTATCAATGCCAGCCTCTTGACCACCCTCCCCACCACCAAGACTGCCATCATCACAACCATCTCCATAACCACCGCCATCCACCCCTCCCCACCCCCAATTTCAGCCTGTGTGTTTTTCACTGGCTTTCTAGAGTGGCTCCGTTGTGTGCACATTTTGGCCCTGCACTTGGGCATTAGGATTGCATTAGCCACGTCTACGTCAGTTTCAGCAAGAGCTGGGGCACCTCGCCTTGATGATGTGAAACAGCTCAGGTGTGACGTCTACGCATGCAATGCTCAGCATGCTCCTAAAAGCCTCTGTGTAGAATGACAAGGAAGCTGAGACATCTCTTCAAACAGGAGGAGGAGGGAGTGGGGCATCTAGAGGAATCATCGAACCCTAAATGGAGCCATTGTGGGCAGAGGGGGGATGCGGGCTGCTGCTTCAGATGTCCAGTATTCATGCCATCAGAACCATGTTACCTGTTGGCCGACAGACAGTCCGTCCTCTCTCATGCCTTCCTCAGAACCTGGCCTAAGCCCTTCTGTGCCCTTCTGCTCTCTTCAGTCCCTTCACGTGTGCACACCGTCAGTGCTCAGACGGAGGGTCTCTCCAGGGATATTTCTGCTCTGAGTTGAGAGGACCTGACAGGAAGTGGAGCTGCAGGAGGAGGCTGGCCAGTGGGGAAGGGACTTGGAGAGTTTGAGTGAGATATTGCAGAGTCATCAGGATGGGGCAGAGGTCTAGAGGCTGGAGCCGGAGAAGAACAAGGCACCTTCTTACTGCCTCTGCCATCCCCAGGCTGTGCAATAGAAGGCTCATGGGCAGATGGCATGAATCTGTCCTGGGGCTCTGTCACACGGTGAGGGCAGGGAAACTTCTAGCGTATCTCACAGGGTGGACTGAGGGACTATAACTGTTAATTCAAATGTCCCACCTGCCACGGGGAATATGCCAGCACTCCTGTCCTGGAGGAGGAAACCCGAGGTTCAGAAAAGGCGAGGAACATGTCTCAAGCCACACAGACGCAACAGGCAAAAACCAGACCCAAATCTGCTGGGCCAGCACCCACACCTTTGGCTTCCACTAGTGGACACTTTTTAAAGTAAGCAATTATGGAGAGTGAGAGAGATGGCTCAGTGGCTAAGAGCATTTTTTTTCTGATTCCTGGCATCTATATGGCACCTCACAAGTGTGTATAACTACAGTTCCAGGACAGGTCATGCCCTTTTCTGATCTCCATGGGCAGCAAGCATGTAACAGGTGCATGGACATGCATGCAGGCAAAACATTCCATACATGTAAAATATTTTTAAACAGTAAACAATTATGAAATGCTGAAAAAAAAGACTGACACAGTTTTAATAGCATATTTTAATCTAATAAAAATGATTAAATTCAGAGTTCAGAAATGTAAAAGATTATCCAAAACAGTTGGGAATCATACTTTTTTTGTAGACAATGTTGACATGCACTTGAGCTGGTCAGTTCTTAACCTCTACACAGTATAAGCGAGCAAAGGCATTCTGGAGTGTGTGCGAACACCCATGGACACATACCAGGAGGCTGGGGGCCATGAACGGTTTTCCACATAAAACCCACTCTGAGAGAATTGCCCCAGCTCTCCCACATCTGCAACTGTCCCTTGAAAAGAGTGAGTACAGACTGACCCAGGTCAGAGAGTGGTGGCCAACCTTGCACACAGGCCAGGCCAGCCTCTCACAGCATGGTCATCCAGTTCCTAACCTTTGTCCCATGAGGGCCTCGGAGGAATCGGCCTCCACAGAGCAAAAGAGACACTCTTATCCGCCTCTTGTCCACTCCTCTTAGGACGGCACTGTCTACCTGCACCCCTTCCTCTGGATGTGGTCCGTGATCTGTGCAGAAGACATTTTTCCTTTCCAGTGGACCCTCGGGAGGGCCATGGCAGGATGGGACAGCCACGTAGAAGAGAGGCAGGGGGACTCATGGAGACAGTCTACCAGAGTGAGGCTTGCTCTCTGCAGGAGGACTCTCTGGCTGCCTGCCCACTCAGCTGCCCGGAGATTTAACAGCAGAGGCAAAATTCAAGCAGAAGCTGGACTGGTGTCTGACAGAGTCGTACAGCACAGCCTCGACCGGCTAGAAGTTAAGGCTATGCTCGAACCGTGCCCGCGTGACCCACGGTGCAAGCAACATCTCTAGACAGCAAAACCTCACGGTACAGGCAACCATAGGCCAGGTGGCCTTGCATGCGACCTGCGCGGCCCTGCAAACGTCCAGGGATATGACAGGCTCTGGCTTGCATCAAGGGCGCTGGGAGCAAGCCAATGGAGACTCAGGCAGAGGACAGGACAAGGTTATAAGCCACAAAGGGACAAGGAAGAGGAGTTGAAATGCATTCGAAACCCATCCCCACCAGCACAGATGCTAAAGGTCAAACAAGGGCACATACATTGTATGTGATTAATTTTCCGAAGCCAGCCAGCCTTCCATTTTTCACAGATCAAAACAGTCTGTTTAAATATCTCATTTCTACAAGGTGAATTTACATTTAAAGTACAAAGTGCAAATACTATATGTTTTTCGTTTTTAATTGCTCTTTGGTGAGGGAGATGCCCACATGTCTAGGAACTACCTCGAGTAGCCAGCTGCTCATCCTTGTTTCCTGGGCTGGAAAGAAAAAAAAAAAAAAGACAATGTTACCAAGATGGCTGTGTCTCCCCACTACTCAAAGGCTTGCTTCCGGAAATAAGCCTGGTTGGTGTGGGGGAAAGCAGACAGGAAAGGGCAGTGCCCCCTACAGTTAAGGGTAAGTGGACACGTGGTTTAGGTTTCTTCCCTTCAAATCATTAGGAAAATATATCATCTGAGAAAACTTGCGTTGGCTTCAAATATCTTGGGTGAACTACTATGCAGTACGGGTGGCCCTAAACTTGCAGTCAGCAGACATGAGCTGGGATTACAGGCATGCGCCACCAGCCTGAACACTCCTATGCCATTTAAATTTTTTCCTTTTGATCTTTCTGTTTTGTTATTTTTACTTAGGAAGAAATGCAGATTGCATTTGTGTTTACAGTAGGGGTCTCTTGCTGTCCTTCACCACATGGACTTTCAAGGGAAGCCATTTAGAAAAAGAGAGAAAGAGAGAGAGAAAGCAGCCATCTTTTTATCAAGTGCAGCAATCTGTACAAATAGAAGCTGGTCTTATTTGATTCTTTAAAAAAAAAAAAAAAGAAAAAGAAAACGAGGCTTTGCATTTTACGCTGTCTTTACTCCCTTCTGCATAACGCCCCTAGCAAAGCTGATGAAAGCTTTGTCTTAATTAGTTCCAGACTAAGATAGTCCTCTGGTGTGTTTAAGCCAGTCCTGAGAAAGCCAGTATTGAGAAAGAGGGTCGTCCTTGGTAGCCATATCCAGAGCCCTGAGTACACAGCTCTGGTCCTTGCTGCGCAGGTATGAAGCTACCTAGTAAGACAAGTCACTTTCTGATTCCCCCTGAGTACCCCACACCATGGCATACAGAAAGCACAGTAGGGACGCACCGTCCACTGAGGTACTGTGAGAAAGATGAGGAACTGCACTGACTTTTCTTTCTTTCTTTCTTTTTTTTTTTTTTCTTTTTTTTTTTCTGGAAGAATGCTGAAGTGGAAAGCTTGGTTTTGTGAGTGTGTGCACTGGTGGGAGGGGGGGAGAGTGTGTACATGGGGGGAGAGTGTGTGCATGGGGGGGAAGTGTGTGCATGTGCGTGGGGGGAATGTGTGTATGTGGGGGGAAGTGTGTGCATGTGGAGGGAAGTGTGTGCATGTGGAGGGAAGTGTGTGCATGTGGAGGGAAGTGTGTGCATGTGCGTGGGGGGAATGTGGGGGGTGTGCATGTGCCTGGGGGGGTATTTAAGATTGTGTGGCACATATGTGCCAAGAGTTGCCATTAGCTAGAGCAAACAGCCCCTGGGAAGCCTTTGGAGGCAGCTGGGTAATTGCTCTCAGACCTGCCCCCTTTGCAAGTGTAAGTGATTTGCAGTGGGACTGGAAAAGTTAAAACCATAAACATTTGCTAAACAAAGGAAAATGAATCGCACATCCTTCCTAACGAAAT
This sequence comes from Acomys minous, assembly GCF_964271855.1. Classification (NCBI taxonomy): domain Eukaryota; kingdom Metazoa; phylum Chordata; class Mammalia; order Rodentia; family Muridae; genus Acomys; species Acomys minous. The sequence continues at coordinate 144,003,904 of NC_140485.1, read as the reverse complement.
GGTTTTCAGTTCACTCCAAGGTGTGTGCCGGAGGTTGCTGCTTAAAACCCACAACAAACAGGGAACCTCAGGCTGGCAGCAAACAGGTGCAGCCAAAGTAAACGGCCCACAGGCCAGCGTATGAGAACACAGCTTGCCTGCCTTTGGGAAAGAACTCTGAAAAGCGTCCCCACTTAGGCTGTGGCTGAGATGTGGGGACCACAACTGCGTCCTTTAATTGCATATCTGGAAATGCGGCCTGGAGAAACTGTGCTGTTAGCACAGCAGGGGTCTGAACCCTGCCTCATTGGCTTTCAGGTGACTTGGGCTTCTTGAGGGTCAGGCTGCCTCCTGTGCCTTAACACAGAAGAGACAAACAGCAAACACTCGCTTACCTACTAACCATTTCTGTCTGGCAGACCCAGAAACCTGTCTTCAAATCAACAAATTAATTGACATCTCGAATAATTTAAACAAGTAGGGCAGAATCTTTAAATAAAGGGTCCAGCAGGCCAGTGATCACAGGTAGAACTTGACAGAGGTCGCTCTTTGGTTTATGTGAAGGCACTGCTGGGCCTAAGCCTACGCGTGAGGCCCTAGGTTTCTCTTGTAAGGGATAGGTAAATTGGGATGTTATCCAGTCTAGAGCACAGACACACTCACCTGTCGGTTAGAAGCGCCTTCAGCGTTAACATTCCCTCTGGGGGCTGAAAAGGGAAAGACAGGGTTGCTAGTCAGACTCCACACTCAAGGACAGGCTCAGCACTACCAATCGGCAGGTGTGGTCAAATGACAGCGACTCCACAGAGGCCCAAGCCTAGCTCTGGATGAGTGGCCTTATACATCGCCACAGGAACTTCGTCTAACAACACACGTGTCCTTCTGCAACACTGGAAGGATGTCTCGTTTTACCCCAAATCCTAAACATGAGTTCACAAACCACAGAGAGCGGTCTTCCAGAACACTCCTGGGAAAGCATGGGTTCTGAGCCTGAGTGCCCGACACTCGTTATGTCCTTTGAAATATTTTGGTTCAGTATTAAAATTAGAAAACAAGCCGGGTGGTGTGGGTGCACGCCTTAATCCCAGCACTTGGGAGACAGAGGCAGGTGGGTCACTGTGAGTTTGAGGCCAGCCTGGTCTATAAAGCGAGTCCAGGACAGCCAGAGCTACACAGAGAGACCCTGTCTCAAAAAACAAAACAAACAAACAAAAAAGAAAGAAAAGAAAAGAAAAGAAAACATTAGCTTTGCTCATTTTGTTCTTGCTATTTGTTCTTGGCTTGGAGGTTGGGGGGGTCTCCCCTTTCTACTCTCTGTGTTGCAGGGACACTCTATTTAAGCTGCCACATTGAGTCACGGGCTCTCCCGCCTGACCTCAGTCTAGACCAGCCAGCGTCTAGGAGGTGCTCCATTCTTCCTTCCTACTTTGTAATGTCCTCCTCTTGCCCCCTTCTCCGGGCCATGGGGAGTTGCTGTGTGTCACCAGTGGACTCATCCCATCTCCCTTTGCCCTCCCTATTCACTGTTAGTCCCATGGTGGCACTAAATACCTGTTCCCTGGTGGCCCACAAGGACACACAGGCCAGAAGTGCAGATTCTCCTATCTCCTAAGCCCAGGCTGTACCTCCAATTGTAGGGACTCGTGGGAATGTTAATAGGTGACTTAAAGACAGCAAGGAAAGTGGATGCTACTTTGCCTTAACAGTGCATTTTGGAGATGCTTCGTAATCTCCTGATGTCATACCAACATATCTTCCTTCAGGCTTGCAGTGGCTCTGCCTCCAAACCCAGTTCCCTGTCCCTGATTCCCTGCAGCCCTCTGTCCATCCCTGAGGAAATGGACGCCTCATTCAGGAGAACACGTTCAGCCCAGATCCCCCTTTCTAAAGCCATCCCAACTGCGATCTACACCATGTGGTCTCCTGGAAGGCAAAGCATGTCCTTCCTTGTACCTTTGTCCCCAGTGCGTGCCTCGGTGATCACTCAACATTATATAACTAACTTAGGGCTCAGGCTGGATTTTGGTCATTGAGACGTGATTCTCGCTGGTTTCCAGGAAGACGGCTCTTTATTTTGAAGATGGCTATCTAAAGCCCCTGTAGCCAATTACCTTTATGCCAATCTGACCACAACTACACAGCTCAGAGGTACAAAGGGAGAAATGCACCCATGTTCTGCGCATGTGCTCCAAATACGAAGCTGGTCACAAAATCACAGAATCAGATATCAGAGCCTCAGGCTCAATCTATCTTGGGATTTCCTCTACTCCTGTTACGTATGGCAACATAGGCCAGCCCCACAGGGAGACTACTAGTCCAGCTAAACCCACTGGGACAACGGATCTCCTCCAAGGGATGATTTCACTGCCCCTGACCTGGTCTGAATGTTCCCGTGGAGTCTGGACTGTGCTGGCCAGTTAGCACAAATGCCTCCAAAATTGGAAGCATGTTTGAACTGCTATGACGGTTCAAGAGCTCTGCTCAGCCCATGCTCCCAAGACTGGCTGCTCTCCTGGCCCACTGACAAGCTGCCGACCACCTGTGGCCATTTCTACATGGGCAGCAACAGCCAATGGTATACCAGGTGTCTCCTGTCCAGCAGACCATAAGGCAACCGGTCAAGTCCAGGCAGTGACCTCATAGACACGAAACCCCAACGTGACTGAAGTGCAGGGTGGTGAAGTGGGGCTTACTGTGGCGTTTCCTGGTGTTGGCTTTTCCCTCCTCTCTGGTGACACCCAAGCAGCCCATCAGCTCCTGCACCGTGATGGACCTGTCATTGTTCACGTCACAGTATTCCACAAACTTCTTCACACACTTTTTGGGCTTAGACTTCTTTCGCAGGAACCTCTTAAAGGGCTTGATTTCCTTCTTGCCGATGTCCCCGCTGGCATTCTTGTCAAGCAGCTTGAAGTACCAATGCACCACTCTCTCCTCCAAGGTGTGGCTGGGGTCTGGCTCTGACAACCTACAAGGCAGAAGGCTAAAGCTGTTGTGGCCCCCTGACTCTGGCTCCCCCCTTCCCTCCCCCCATGCCTATGGCTATCCCAGCACACCCCTTGATACAGTCATTTTTAGATACAAGGTAGGAAGGTAATTTGTAATGGCCCAGTCAGTGTGTTCAGAACCAGGGAACGCCACAGCATGTGTGTGCACTGAGGCTATTCAGTTGGTCAAGGCCTTAGATGAAAGGTCACAGTCCTGAGACCTGGCTTCCCTAGGCCAACAGCTGGCTCAGCTGCCAGCATCCACCAAGGCCATCCAGAGCCCCAAAGTTCCTACCCTCATTCGGTCACTTCTCTACTGTGTGTACGTAAGATATTCTTAGATAGACAAGGTTAGGGGAAGGTGATATCAAAAGTTTTAAAGTTGTAACCAGACAGGTTTTTTTTGTATTTTTCTTTTAAAGCTGGACCTTCTGAGACACAGGTAAGTCAGGCCTTGGAGCTGTGCTGTGACGACGTGTGCCTCTCACTTTCAGCTCTACAGACTCCAATGTCCACTGGTTTAGATGAACTTCCCTCTGTGAGAGTGGAGAACCAGCAAGCAGATGCCAACAAGGGCGTGGCTCTCCGCTGCTGTCAGAGGTCAGACACTCAGAGGCCATATCAGTCACTTCCGCAATATGGACCACACAGTTGAAGTTTAGGTGACCTGGTTTGCCTTGGCTTATGCAGTGGTGACATTTGCCCCTAGCATTACTTTCCTCTTATTCTTCTTTAGCAAAGGGACCTCAAGATGAAGGGCTTTCTCTTGAAGAGACTTCATAGATGAGACAGCCAGGGCCTTGCTGCCAGGATAGGATGGAAACCAGTATTTTCATGGGGAAAAAAAACCCTTAATATATAAAGCTTCTCTTAAATATAAGAGAGATTATGAGCACACAGCGGTGAGTTTAAGCTCTGAAGTGCCACAGCTATTCACTGGAGAAGTCCACTGCCCTGCACAGCGAGGCAGAAGGTGCCACAGGCACTATGAGTTCTAAAAGCCCAAGCCTCGGTGTCTATGTATAGTGTGCACGAGGAAACCATCTCTAGGGCCTAATCACATCAAGGGGATCAGTGACCCGAGCTGCACGCCTGAACGCAGACAAGAAAATAAGCCTCACGTGGAATGCAGGTTTCAACAACAAGTAAATCCCAGCACTCGGGAGGCAGAGGCAGGGGGATCTCTAAGTTCAAGGCCAACCTCTACTACAGAGTGAGTCCCAAGATGGCCAGGGATACACAGAGAAACCCTGTCTTGGAAAAACAAAATAAAACAAAAACTTTCTTTTTTTGAGCCACAGAATTCCAAAGTATTTAAAACCCAGTATATAACTCTCAAACTCAATTTCAACCTATATTTCCACTCAAAGCAAGTGAGTTCTCCTTCTCAGCCCCCTAGGGCCCCAGGAGCCCCTGAAAATGAAGAGTGGGGACTGTTCCCCAGTGTTTTCCTGGTCTGGAGGGTCTCCTTTGTTTTATACCTAACTATATGCGAGGGAATTGCCCAGTCTCACATGGCCACTGGCCAGGAAGAATTGAGCTTTCCAGATTCCTGCAGATTTCTGGGCCCCAGGCCAGCATGTTGCTCTGCAGCAAGACATAGCATACCTGCCAGATGCGGAAGAGGGGTCTGACACAGCGTGAACCATGTCCGTGGAGAGTGCATCCAGGACGCTTGTCAGAAACTCATGCTTTTTGGCACCAGGACAACCTTTAAAAAAAAATGCACATATTCCCCTCTGTTAGTGGAGTTCACAAAGCACAACGGATTTTTCTATACCATGAAAAAAAGGGTTTAGTATTCAGAAATTAGTGTCTTAGACACGTTTCATATGGATAAGCTGATTTTATGCAAACAACATACGTACCACAAGCTAAGCGACTACACTGCTGTAATCCACAGGTGTTGACCTTGAATCTTGGTGTTAATCATGGTATCTAACATTGGTTGAATTGTGACATGACATTGAGATACTCAGGCCTTAGCCTCTGGTTGATCTTTAATGCAAGGCATGCATGGCTATTCCTTGGCTACACAAGGCACCAGACATTTGGAAGCATTAAGAGTCACCAAGGTCTCCCTGCTGGGAGCTGCATGGGGACATCTGTCCCAGGGTAATGGATCCAGGAGCCGCCAGCCTCCACTGCACATCTCCTGAAACCCCAAGTATAGTTAGAAGCGATGTGAGGCAGACCTACCGTTGCCTCCTTGGGGGAAGATTCAGCCCTGAACATCAGTTCAACACATATGAAGGATCACCGGCACTTGCGCCTGTGAGTTAGAGCTGAGTGGGTAGGACCTCGGCCCAGGAGTAATCCACCAACTCCGATACCTAAAGCTCAGCTTCCCACAGAGCATTTAACACGCATGGCAGAGCTTCTTCACCAGCCTCCCTTTCACGCAGTCCCACTTGGGGTTCCTTGGATTTGTCTCGGCCTGTCAGTCTGAGATATTTTCTCCGCCCTGCATTACGGCAGCTGGGCAGGAGGAGACTAGCATGCTAGTGTGTCTAAAGACATTCTGGTTTGATGGTTTTCCTTTGAACACCTGGGGTTTTGTTACTATGATTCAAGTAAATGCCAGCTGCCCATGGCAAGGATCTGTGGAGGTCTGTTTTGATTTATTAAACATTGTAGCAGAAAAACAGATGTGAGTCTTTCATAGGGTGTTTGGAACTTGAGACTAGAAAGACTGTGTATCTCTTCTGTGCTCAATTAAAAGAACGGATCAGATGGCAATCTATAGAACAAACCGTAACCACTGGGCAAAGGACTCTGAGAAAATGCCCTGCGTCCCCTGAGGCATTCCCTAGGAAGGAAACAGAAGCCCGAGGTTGCAGAAGCTGCGGGTGGTCATTGGCTCTTCAGAAACTGCTCGAAGCCATCCTGTTGGGCATCTAGAGATGCCACAGGCCTCGGTGCTGTGGAACCGAGGGCAGCAAAGACTTAGCAGGCCCATCTAACGGCGCTTGGTAAGCGCCAGCCTTACAGCCAGCTGCTCCAGGCTAAGGAAGGAGGCATGCTGTAAGGGAATGACAGACCTGTGCCAAACCCAGGGGTGCACCTGTGAGCTTCCTGGTGCTTATCGGGGCCTCAAGAGATTCAAAGGGAAATATGGCAAAGGCAGCCACTGGTCGCATTTGCTCAAAGCAGGACCTGCAGAAAAAGTAGGGATCTGGTCACAATCAAAAAATAAGGAAGGCCCTGCGGATGTAGTCCTTATTTCATTTTACAGGGTCCAACTGACAGCCATTTAGTTTAGGGCCTTACGTCTATGTTAGTTATAGTTTTAGAGACATCAACAGATGGAACAGAAACAGCGTGTCATCTCCAAAGAGGGGAGAATGAAGAGCTGGTGGCACTGGGTGGATTGAGGACCCAGGAGGCCACTCATGGGCACTCGAGGTGGGGAGGGTGAAGGCCATGTCTTCTGTGTACGAATGTTCAGACATAATAGAGGAGGTGAGAGAAAGAGACCCTGCCGAAGAGCCACACCTGCCCCCACTCAAGTTTTTGTTGCCTTCACCACCAAGTACCCTGAGCTGATTTCTGCCCTGACAGAATCTGAGAGCCCTTTGTTTCCACTACAAAGCCCAGAGTACTGACCCCGTGGCTTCTCAGGATCAAGGCTCCTCAGTGCTCCTCAGGCCACAGTGATGGGGATGAGAGACCAGATTCGTCCTCCCTGGACAACCATCCTAGTGGTTGGGAGTGGAGGGGGCGGGGAGGCCTCAAATGGCTTCAGTCTCTTTGCTGAAGAAGAGAAGGTGGGCAGCGGTATGAGCACGTGAAAGGCTGCTGTGAGCCAAGCGCAGCTGATGCCCTTCCTCTGTCCAAGGAAGACTCCACATTAAAGTGTGGGGAGCTGGGAAGTGGGCTTGGCTGAGAGGCCTGCGACTTAAGCAACTAGTACTGCTCCAGGGTCACACATCCTCTGAAACGCAGGGTCACTGATATTCCTAGAAAATGACTATTCCGAGGTAACTAGTGACCCCTCCTTGTGTGGCCACAGACATAACGCAGCGTGATGTGCCCTGGGACACGGGACCCATCTGCGTCAACCGCCTGTACAACTTGTACCTTCTTAACACTTAACTTCAGGACTGTGAAGAGCATCAACATTTAGACACAGGCAACCAACTCCCTGCATTGTGCTCCCTGCAGCTCCTTACCGCTGTGAAAAGCCGATCCCTTACTCCTCCCTCCAGGCTGGACCCCACAGAAGGCTCAGGCTGGGGAGCAAAAGCACTACAGAAAAATCTCACCAAAACATCTAACAGTAAAGTTTTGTGTTTTTTAAATTTCCCCACTCTTGTGTTAACTCTAATTTGCTGTTTTTGTACTTCTATACTTGAAATGTTTATGTTCAGACCTCACTATTTTTCCATGTGCTTTTAAAGCATGGCTTCTGGGCTCTGGGATGGGTACTGAATTCACACTCACACACTGAGTGTGGAAATCCACTCCTTGCTTAGGAGCTAATGCCCTGGAGAGAGGCAAGGTGACAGGGAGAATCCAGAAGCCTGCACGTGGCTTCCATTGTCCTAATACTTCAACAACAACATCTATGTGTATAAGGTCATGGGTCTTCCCTCAGCGAACATCCCAGAAAACCTTTGCCTTGGTGTAACTCTCCATGGGCTGAGTGTACATGCAGAACCTGAGTCAAGCATCTCAAACAAGCAACTGCCAGGGCCGTTTATCCTCAGGCCAGCCCTGCTGGTACCTGGAATCTCTCTGGGCTTCTCAAGAATATCAGTGACATTTGTCAAGGGCCTTGATGACAGTCGTGACCCCAGCCCTCAAGGAGCTGGCAACAGCAAGTGCTGCTGAAGAGATACAGCGGGGAGTGTGGCCGTATGAGAAGCTCAGAGACACTTTGTAGAGCGCATGGGATTTCTCCAGGTTCCTGTCTGAGTCTTTCCTAGCAAATCTAAGGTCACAGGCCTCCTGAGGTAGGGTGAGCCTCTTTGGACACACTCTACCTTGTAATGCGGCATGGTGAGTCTCTTCTAAGAGTCAGAGCTACTTCTGGTGCCCACTGCCCCCCCGCAACTCCAGTCTGGTCTGGTCTCAGCAGAATAAACATATGCTGCTGCTTGACGTGTTCCTGAGCCAAGGTTGTTGTGCAGAAACTGCCCATAAAGTTATCACGCAATAGCTATCTGTACCTGAACAATCATTGTTTAAAAACAAAACAAAACAAAACACACTTGATTGCTGACAGCCCTCCAGAAAGCAACTCCAGTAACCCGGGGGCCACGGAATCAAGTCAGAAGGACCATGTCATCGAAGGGTACTAAGATGGCTGCCTTTACGCAGAGACCAGGCAACCAGGAGAGAAAGAGCACAAGTTTGTGTCCAGCAAAAAACAAGCTCTGGCCACATACACAATGTCCCCCTTGGGAGGCCCCAGAGCTGAGTGCTCAGTCAGTCCACGGTTGGCCTCCTCAGGCTCCTACAATCACAGGGAGTCCAAACACAGAACAGGAAGTTCTGCCATCTCTGTAGCTCATGCTACTTTTAATTTTGAAATAGAAATGAAGACCAACAGAGAAGAGTATGTGACTTCTCAGCCTGAAGTGACTCTGGCGTACTCGTGTCAGCCTGGTACAGTCAGACGTAGGCGGGTGTTTGCCAGAGCACCCACATTCTGAAAACAATTCCCGGTTTGAGTTAGGTCCCAAATGAGCGCTGACGTTTGCTTTGATAATAAATACCATAAGAAATATCACATCACTGGTTTGGCCCTCATGTCACCGCTGAGATGATGGTCAGTCTGTGGCGCACACCAGGAAGATCTGGGTGACAAATGAAGAGCTGACTGTGAGGGATGTGGGCAGCCTGGCCTGCCTCGGGCGTGCTGCCAGCTTCAGCCTCTGTCTTGCAGACATCCAGCCAAAGCCAGGGGCCCGCATGACCATCTGAGAAGTGAGAAAAGAGATGAGGGCCTGAGACCAACAAAGACCACTCTACTCTGAGCAACCCCTCTCTGGAAAGTCTCTATGAAGCAACATCTCAGACAGCAACTGACAACCTTGTCAGGTCATCAGGATGGGTGTATGCTCCTGTCCAGGCATGTAGGTGGAGGCAGGCCAGGCCCGCATTAAGTCAGCATGCACAGAAAGCTCTGGAAAATAAACTTCTTTCTTCAAAGGTAAACTTTGTTCTCCTTCCCATGCCCCCGGCCCTCTGTCTAAACTTCGTGTCCTTTCTTTGAGTTGTCATAGAGAAGTGGTAAAGTCAGACGTCAGCCCTGAGTCTCACTGGAGAATGAGACCTGCAGGTCCACAAGGCTGCTCATTTCTTACCCCCCACCCCCCACCCCATCACTGTCCTAGGGCACATGGCTAATCCTGCCTGGAAACCCCAGACCTGCTCACCCTCAGCCCTCAGCCCTTCTCTCTGCAGCTCCTCCCTCTTGACTGTGCTCCCTCCATACTACCCCTCAGGCAGTGTTCCAGCCCTCTCTACCCTCCCTGCACCCCCAATGGCAGTGTTGATGGCAGCTGTAAAACGAAGCCACTTTCATAGGCTGTCACAAGTCCATCAATGAACACGTGACTTGATGATACTCTTACTTTAAGTCCTGGCTCTGGCCAGCGAACTCCAGGGTGACAGGGTATGAAGTAGGGCCTAAGAAGGGGGTTCCCACTAAATAACAACCCACACGCTAGCTCCCACCTTGACCTCACGTGGGACCTCACTTCCTGTTCTATTTCCGTGGCCGGTACCGCTATGCCATAGTTTCTTCGCCGGTGACTGTCTTGGGCGTTCAGGGATGACTGAGCTGGTCGCATCTGGCTACCGCCACCCACCCTTTGATTTGCCACACACACGAAGGCCAAGGCATTGTGTCCTGTGAGCACTGGGATCCTTAGCATGTGGCAGGCACTTCCTAAAATGCTGTAGACAGACCACTTAACCCCACCTTGACCTGGGGCTCCCCTGTTGCTCAGTCCTGAGACTCTTCAGAGCTTAGGATTCTTCCCCAAGATTATGAAATGGAAGAAGCGGTGGGTCCAGACCCCTATGGAGGGGACTGATCGGATGCGGTTCCCGATGGCAGGAGAAGGCTAGCTGGCCGACAAATAAGGTTTCTCTTGGTCATTTCAACCTTTGGTCCCCGAGGAGAAGGGGGATCAGGGTGCGTTCCTCTCGGCGACACATGCTGCTGGGCTTCAAGAACGTCCTCAGGGACAGCAGGGGGTGGAGGAAACTCCCGCAGTTGGGAGCTAGCAGGACCAGGTGGGATCCCAAGGTATACCAGGGCCGCCCACTCAGCGGCAGAGTTAATCAATTAGCTTACATCTGGGTCCCGAGCACTGAGGAGAAGCACCCTGGATCAATGACAGCCCGGCACAGCTATGCCGGGGAAAGATACACCCTTCTGTCTTTAGCCTTCTCCTTTGAAGAACACTTCACAATGATAGCAGTGAAGAAAGACGTTAAGCGCCTGACAATCAAACTCAGAAATAGCACAAAGACAAGGATTTTCCCCAATAGGTTGGATAGCCAAAGTTTTAAAAGTTATGATCCAAATCATTATGGTTACTGGAACATTGAGGCAACATCAACATGAAATGTGATAAGCTTCAAGTCCCGCACCTAGGCTGTGTGAGCCTAACTTGCCAGTGTTTTTCTGAAAATGGACAGTCACTGACCTAAAATACTTAGTGAGTGGCAAATGCCTGCACAATCATATCATCCATTGGGAACAAAAGCATTTTTTCCATGTTGGAAGAGTGATGATTTTCATAACTGGCTTCTGCTTTTTTTTTTCTTTTAAAGTGATTTCTTGTTAAAAAAAAAAACCATTGTCAAGAATAGCAAAGTTATTGGTGTCTGACACACTAGACATTAGTGTTCCGGAAAAAAACAGATCTATGACTGTGGATGGCTGAGCGTTTTCCGGAAAAAAACAACTAATTAAGAAAAATTTCTGGTGAGGCTACTGGCATGGTACTTTAGAACAGTTGCTGCTTCTTGGGTGCCTCTGGTGTCACACACGCTGATAGTCACCGTTCAGCTCCAGAAACCTCTAGTGGACTAGCTGTCAGAGGGCCTCCTGGTGTTTGGAAAGCCTGGGAGAAGACGGCCAGAGAGAGGACAGCTTTAGCATCTCAAGATCACTAGGGCTTCAAGCCTGGAGAAACGGAGTGAGGGGATGCTGCCACTCAGGACTTCAGAAAGTGCCGTCTAAATAAACTGTTCTCTCTTCTCTTCCAGGCTGTCGCTCAAGTGAAAAGGCCCAAGATATTCCAAGATAAGAGTTCAGGACAGTGGCAAACTCTCTGGGGGGAAAGACACTGCCTGTCTGACCCTTCTCTCTCCCTAGGACCAGGCAATGACCTATGTGAAATTTTCCTTCATTTAAAATATCTAACACTGGCCGGGTGGTGCAGGCACACACCCTTAATCCCAGCACTTGGGAGGCAGAGGCAGGAGGATCTCTGTGAGTTCAAAGCCAGCCTGGTCTACAAAGTGAGTCTAGGACAGCCAGAGCTACATACAGAAACTCTGTCTCAAAAATCAAATAAATAAATAAATAAATAAATAAATAAATAAATAAATAAACCTAACATGACCATGCAACATGACCACACAGAAGCATCGGATATTCTTCTAAAACACAGGCTTTTGGGCTCGTGGCTCCCTTCACTCTGAACCCATAGGTCTGGCTTCTGGTTTGTCATCAAAAGTGCTGACTGTGCTTGTGTGCCATTCCTCTCTTCCTGCTGTCACCTCCCTCAGTCTTAACACATCAGCTCAAACCCGAAGTGTGCTCAGGATGCTGTCTTGTTGCTTCCTCTCCTAAGGATTTCCTTCCTATTCTGCACAACACCGTTAGCCGCTGGACCCGGCTGTGAATCCAACACCACCTGAGCACCTCACAGGAGCCAGCTCCAACCTTTCCTGGTGACTGGCTGTGTGGAGAAAACCAGAGCCTGCTACATGCATTTGGGTTCTTTCTGCCTTAGCAATCTCTGCGAGAGGAACCATCTGCACAGCAGCCTCGGTGCAGATGAACAAGATCCTTCCATCTCCCTGCCTCCATGGTTCACCCAGATCCTGCCCTAGAGAACTTGAAGACTCAAAACTACTTTGCAAAAGGAGGAGCTAGGTGTTCTCACGGTGTGTGGCAACCTGAGCAGGCCACTGAATGAGAGGGCTAAGGAGGGAACCGAACCTGCAGCGTAGAGAGGAACATCAGCTTCCTACACCTGAGAGCAGCATGAGAAAGGGCCATGCGAGAGGACCATGCACTGAGGAGGAGAATCCCCACCTCGAAACCCACTGTCCCCATGCCTGCTAATCCTCTCAGGCTCAGCTGCTCACTTATAAAGGTCAGAACCATCTGTCTCATTTCCTGATGACTCCCGGGCAGATGGCTGAGGCTAGGAGAGTATTGTTAACATGAAAGGTGCTATTTGGCTGCAGGGATCCTTCCTATGGAAAGTCGCCAGGTGGTTCTATATATTATAATCTCAGGCAAACTGAAATTTCCCAGGTGACAGCTGACCTAGCTAATTAAATCTTTTGAGCCACGAGTTCAGGCGGCCCATGTACATAGCAGCCCCAGCCTCTTGTGGACCCTCAAAGCTGCCTGGTACAATAGAGGAACCAATCACAAAAGAGTTAGGGATGAGCTGTTTCAGGGCACCTGCCTGCCCCAGTTGTCTTTGTTCAGGAGGAAGCAAACGCAGAGGGTGGAGACTAGACAAGGTGTGCAAGTGAGAGAACGTGACGTCCACACCAGGGACAAGCCTCAGGGATGGAGCAACCACAGGCCGGGGCCGGGAGAACAAGCAAAGCCAAGCACCACATCCAAACACACAGGAGGCAACATAGCAAGAGCACACTGCTAGCCCCTAGGGCGGTCCTTTCAAGTTCAGCAGTATGCAGAGCTGCGGAGATTATGTTTACCAAAGAAGAGGTTTGTTTGTTTGTTTGTTTTAAGGCATAGCCAGCATCTCCTTGCCCTCTAGCCAAGGGTAAGAACAGATCCTCGGTTCTGGGTCTTTTCTCTGGGATGGGATGATATATGCTCCCACCTGGTCACCAGGTATAAGACACACTGAAATCCAGCTCCAGCAGCAAGCACCTGGATGGGTACTAGCACAGGTGGGGTTCCGGTGAGGTGGCAGTGGAAGATCTGAGGATTGCTGGAAAGAACTGAGTACCACAAGCGTTTCCACCAAGGCCTCCAGTCAACTCTCTGTACCCTATAGGAACCTTGCTAAACAAGCTAGTCTGAGCAGAGCGGGGATGTAGGGAAAGCAACATGATACAGATGAAAGGGTAATTTACACTGGCTGAACGCCGCTGCCTTTGCATTAGAAGACAGGCTCTCTGGCTCCCACGTCAGTCCTGTTTCTCAGAATGAGACTGATCATCTCCTACAGACTTTCCCCAGCCCTACTCCAGATTCCTCAGCCTAGACTGCTGAAAGCCCAGTGCTTTAGGGAACGGGAATCCAGCTCCATTCTGAATGAAACGTTGTCACCTCATGACTCCATGCTCACTCAGTCACAGGTACGTGAGTGACCTGAAGGGTTTTCTAAACTAGTAGGGTTTCACTTGGGAAGCAGCCACTGCCGGGGGAAACTGGAGGCTACTGTTTTCCTTTCAATAATGCTTACATCACCACCAGGGCCCCTGTTTCCACAGTTTAAAGGTGGCACGGCCTGCAGGGTCCTGGAACACATGCCTCACGTCTGCTTCACACCCTGTCCTGGTAGGCTGGCCAGCAGGCATTGAGTCCCAGGTGCGGCGAGACCTGGGTGCACCTGTTCCAGGCAAGAGCTGCAGGCTGTGGGCAACAGAGCCCAGGTACTCCCTGTAGGGGACACCCACAATCTGACTCTGTGCCTGGATGGCACCCATCAGTGTTGGCATTGCTGGGTTCTGTATTCTCGTCGTCACCTTGTCACCTGAGCAGACCTCCGTCCTCTGCATCCCACTCATGAGAGCAGCACAAGTCATTGGCTCTGGTGAAAACCGCTCTTCCTTCTGTGTGACTGCACAGTGGCCCAATGCTTCCTCCATCTCTGTGCTATAAACTTCAGTGTATGCCTCAGCTAGGGCTCCAGGATCCCAGACCCACGGGGTGGATGGCGCCCTACAGCAAGGGGCTGTGTGTGGGAGAAATGGCTTAACTCTAGGAAAATGCAAAACTTCTCAGCAAAGGTAAAAAACAAAAAATATGTAGGAAAGAAGTTAATGTGAAAAAAAAGAGGATAGAAAGTCCAGGAGGAAGTAGGAGTTATGCTAAAATCCAGAGTCACGTGTGATGTCAGCAGCTGAGGCGGGAGACCAGCAGGTGATAAAACGCACACTTCCTGACAGAGCAAAACCTGTGTGTGAGGGGTGACTCTAGCCCCAGTCTGGACAAACAACAGGCCACTTCAGAGGGTGGACAGTCAGGACAGGTCCATCAGTCACAGGCCTGACAACCTCACTTATAGGATGAGTGCCCTGTAGCCCTTTGGTGGGGGGGGGGGGGCTTTGATGGCCACAGATGACAGCCGGACAGCATCGCATATATCGAGGACAAACCTACACACAGGACTAGCAGGCTCGGGGACAGCATGGCTGATCTTTCTCAGTACTGCATCTGCTCTGTCTCTTTCACAGACGAAATGTGAAGTGCAGCCAGCACAGCTGGCTCCAGGCTTCTCTCGTCTGTTCACGTCCCATGCAGAACTCTTGATGGCCTGGGCAATCGTTCCCTTAGATCGTCTGACAACCTCCAACCTGATGGTTTGCTCTGGGCCTTTGGCCTCTTAATGGAGGGGTGAGCTGGAGACGGGGTGTACATCCGTCACATGAGGATGTGCAGACATGGGAGGGGAGGGGCGTTGAGTGGCCGCATGGGTTCCAGGCAGTAGGAACAGGCACGTAGTGCTTCTGTGGGCTCTGAGCCCAGTTACTGACTGCTTCTCAGAAAACTGGGACTCTTAAGGCGGTGCACGAAAACCTCATGGCAGCTCAACTGGCCATTTGCTACCAAGCTGGGGAACACAATGTTTACTTTCAACGTGTTAAAGAGTGAAGACTGAAAAATAAAACCACCAAAGGCAAGCGCTATGCTAAAGGGCCTAACTTCTGAGCAACAAGATGGGGCTGGGCCCAATTCTCAGTGCAGATAGTTCTGTCGGGCCACATGACCTCCAGCTAACCCTGCTGTCCCTGGTCTCCATACAAGCATGGTATAGGCTGGAATTCTCTGGACTCCCAGCCAGCTTAGCAGCCCCTAGTCCTCCCAGAACATTCCATGCAGGTCACAGAGCTCCCCTCCAAGCTGAGTCTACACAAACATCCCCCATAATGCATCAGAGTGATCATTTTTAAATACAAATGTAATTACCCACTTCTCCAACCCTTAGAGGGAATAACACAATTTCCTCAGTAGGGTAAGGTGCAAGTCCAGAAGGTTCTAGCCTTTAGCGTCTGTCTGTCTGTCTGAGTTTTGTGTGAGACCTCTATCCACTGCACACTCCCCACTGGTAGTTAAAAGGGTCACTCCAAGTGTTGGAGCTTGTGTAAAAGCAGAGAGGCGTGGTGAGATTCTGAGCCCGCTCCTCGTGGGGACCTCCGAGAAGGACTCAGCACACTCGTCCAGCACGTGCCAAGACCACCTTCCAGAAATCTCCACCTCGTGCCTGGCTTTGCCAGCTTCCTGCAGCCACTCTGTCCTCAAAAGTGGAGGAAACACTGTTCACTGGAGAACACAAAAATGTTTCCCAGAAACTGTCCCTCCTGCAGCTACAGGCGCCAGCTCTTAAGTGTCCACTTCTCCCTTTGAGGAGGAAGCTGTGGAGGAGTAGGTATGAGTGTCAACACCACAGGGAAGGGGCGGGGGAGGGGGTGTTGGGATGTATCCCAGGCCCTTGATGACCCTCTGGACACAAAGCAACTCTCTACTTCTGACCTAGAAGCTATGTGGCCTCCCAGACGCCATGCACAGAGGATGTCGGGGCTGATGCATTCTGGGAAACCAGTCTGTGCAATAAGAGTCGGTATCTCAAGAAAGAAGAGTGATAGCAACAGATACCGTGTCATGGCCAGACCAGAGGAGGGGCAGTGGTGGAGCTGCGGGTATCTCTGTATCCTGGTGTCTGCCATATTCCCCTCATTACCTCAGAAAGAGTTCTCCATTAGAAAAAAAATTACAGAGATAAAACTTCTACTGTTGCATGGAATGAGCAACTTGCCTTGCTTTGCCCCGGGGAAGGTGGAAAGGGGTTGCTATCAAAGGAGACAGTGTTACGTGACGGAGAGTGTGCCCCAGAGGTGTCCTGACAGGACAGACATCACAAGGTCCTCAAGTTTTGCGGTCCCCCTTGACTTTATGGGACCTTGATGACAAGACGTCAGAGTGAGAACTGAGAAAAGGCGTCAGCTGTTGTCGGGGGACAAGGGGGTCCCACAGGCTCAAGGAGCTGGTTAGACAGGAAGGGGCAAAGGGAAGAGATAAGCTCTCGGGGAAGCCTGCCAGCAGGACATATGCTCAGACAACCATCCCAGGAATTCCTGAAGGCCAATTAGCGCCTAAGGGGCAGCTAATCGCCCTCTGTCAGAGAGAGGACTTGGTTTCACTGTAAGACTGCCCTCACTTCGACAAGTCAGAAGAGAACTAGAAAAAAAATATCAAATCATGTTCCGAGAAAAAAAACATTGTAGAAATTTCCAGGCCTTGATTTTATTCATTATAAGTCATGCTTCCTTCCATTTTTGGCTATGCAGGAGTGTCCTTGTTGCCTGTCCTGGATTTACACAGCTGAGCACCATGGTCTTGGGCTAAAGAAAGGCATAGAAAGACCATAGCCCAGGTTCTGCTACCAGCGGAGCCTTTTCATAGCCCTGCCTATTGTAGACACAGCCCCAGATGCCTGGCCAACATCACCTCAGGGAGCTGCATGTTGCCTGCAGCTTCCCTCAGAGGGACCTAACTCAGCACTGTTGGGGTGAGCTGAGCCATTCTTACCAAAATAAATCTGGACAAAAGCTTCTAAGAATTTTACCCAGACATACTCAGGAATCAACGGAGATTTCAACAGACACCAATCTCCATTGTCCCAGGTCTTCTAATTGTTTATATTCTTTTTTTCTTTTCTTTTCTTTTCTTTTCTTTTCTTTTCTTTTCTTTGCCTGGGGACATGGGTTGTGAGGTAATGGAGCTATGATCTTGGTGTCCAGGTCCCAGGTCCTAAAGTGTACAGGCAGTTCTCCCACTTCTTGCACCCTGTCTGTCTGTCTGTCTGTCTGTCTGTCTGTCTGTCTGTCTCTCTCTCTCTCTCTCTCTCTCTCACACACACACACACACACACACACACACACACACAGGGAAGGAGAAGGAGTAACATCCTGACAAGCTCTAGGTTCAAAGCATGGGGCTACTGAAGGTGAAAGCTTGATTTCAGAATGCAAAAATAAAAATAAAAATAAAAATAAATGGTTTTAGTACATATGGAAAGAAAGACAGCTGAAGAAAACTATCAGTGTCACCTCACTTCACAGCTGACCAGCCTAGGACATGTGACACTTGAAAGCTGTCACTACCCCCCTGGAATCTGAGCCATGTCAGAAATGGGACCAACTCAGGAGCCATGAGAGGAAACATGTGTAAGAGCCACCGAGGCTTACAGTAAAAGGACAAAAAGTGCAGAGCGTGGAACTGGGGGGATAGCTCAGCCTCCTAACCGTTCGCCTGGCTGGCACGAAGGCCGAGCTCGCTCTCCAGACCCATCTAAGAGCAGCTAAGCACACTTGTCATCCTAGTGCTGGGGAGGTGGGGCACGTGAACCCCCAAGGCCAGTGGCCAGGCAGCCTGGTCAAACAGGCGAGCTTCAAATCAGTAAGAGACCCTGTCTCAAAAATCAAAGCAGATGGCACCTGATGAGGGAGATGGCGTGCCTGCTGGGGATGCAGGGCCCTTGGGACATCATTCTGCCTAAGCCATCGCCTTGGGCTCTTTGAACAAAAGAGTTAGAAGGGCCTTTCCACTTGGCAATGGGTTAGTCTTAACAAATTCAGATTAGTCCTGGGAAAACCCTAAATGGACAGTGTGCTGAGGCCAAAGACAGCAAGCTGGGCGTTTCTTCCCACTGGACCATTCTAGATAAATGGCCTTAATAAAGAGGCAGGAAATATCTGTAATAGAATAAAGATTGTTTAACAACAATTAAGCATATTTGGTGTTGTCTGAGGACAGCATGTTCTTGAAGCTTATGCTGTTAACTCATCTGGGGCAACACTTCACTCGGGATTGACAGTGACTTACACTTCCTTCTGCCTCATGTCTTTGGTTTGTTGTTTGTTTGTTTGTTTGTTTGTTTTTGTAAACACTTCACTCACAGCACTGGGGTCAAGTAGCTTCTCGAGTGACTGGTAACGCACCTGCCCAGCAGAAGCAGCGGGCACGGTTCTTTCTAGACAACTCTGGCTGTGGAGCACTGCGCCAAAGAGCTGGCGCAGAGCCCAGGAGTCTTAGGGTTCTCTGTTGAACGTCCCTCTTGTCGGTTCATATGTCACTTAACACTGGGCCCTTGGCTACCCAGGGAAATCCACAGGTATCTTGTGAATGAGGTGTCTATTGTATTAAAATTCTGGGAAAGAAAAAATCAAATAGAGGAGCTGGAGAGATGGCTCAGGGGTTAAGGGCACTGTCTGTTCTTCCAGAGGTCCTGAGTTCAATTCCCGGCAACCACACAGTGGCTCACAACCATCTACAATGTGATCTGATGCCCTCTTCTGGCGTGCAGGTGCACATGTAGATAGAGCACTCTGAATAAATAAATTCTTTTTTTTTTTTTTTAAATCAAATAGTACCCCAAAGATCTTTAGGGCATTTAGTGTTCATTGAGCACTCCTAGTTTGGTATCCACGGTGATGGGAAATGTCTTTGAGTTTGGCTTCTGCCTCCAGCCCCATACAGTACTCCGGACCGAGCTTGCTGCAGGGCCTGTGTTTACTGGAGTGAAGGTGAACCTGCTCCTTGTGGTCCACCTGCCCTCCCTAGTGTCCCACCATCCTAGTGTGGTCTCTACCCAGCTATGCCGCTTTCTCTCCCCTCCCAACTCCCTTGCTGGCTTATTCCCACAGTTCGCCAGTGTTTCTACATATCATGGCTCTGGTTCTGTGGATGACATGCAGGCGACTCACTGACCACTAACCCAGCCTAGCACTGTCTACACAAGGCTGTTTTTTCACACTTTAGGATGATGTTCACGGAGGTGACAACAGAGCCATAAACAGCGAAGGCCCATCAAAGCCCAGGACGCTGTCAAGTGCCCGGTCCCTAAGGTGAAGGTGGCCCACCTGCTTATAAAGATGAGGCCTATGGGTAGGCCAATGAGCCTCTCTGGCTCTTTTGTCACTAGGAGCTACCACAGACCTGGTACCTGGGAAGGGGGAGTCTCTCAGGGACTTGTCCATCCAGAAGTGGGGCACAGAAACTATGTTCCCCCTAATTTATGAGAATGCTCTTTTGACAGAATGCCATGAGCACTCACTCTGGTGCCCTACCCCTTTCAAGCCCCCCCTCCATCTCCCTCCCCCACCCCCACCCCCAGCAGTCCTGTATTTACAGTTCCCAGAAATTCAGCTTCCTTAAGGAAGATCCTCGTGTTCATCTAAGTAACTGAGAAAATATCACAGCTCACTCAGGCCCCTGTGGCTGTCAGAGCATTGACAAATGCAGTCTCTGGTTGGCACTTATAATTTATTTTTCTTGCAGGCTAGTGGGGAAACTTGTCTTTCTCTACCTTGTCTATTATTACTTTATCATGAACAATTCCCGTAATCCTCCCCCCCCCCCAAAAAAAAACAAAACTCTAATTTCTTCTCGTTCTCTGAAAACCAGAAAGCAACTATCAACCGAGTGCACTATTCCAGTAAAAAATTAACTTGGAACTTCAGTCAATTAATCCAAGGCACTCGTTCTTCATTCTTGTCTGTCATTTGCCTTCAGCCCCATGTTCATGTCTTATAACTCGGCCTTTTGAAGAAGAAAGGAGAAGGAGGGGGAGGAGGAGGAGAAGAAAAATAAGAAGGAGAAAAGAAAGAGGAGGAGGAAGAGGAGGAGGAGGAGGAGGAGGAGGAGGAGAAGAAGAAGAAGAAGAAGAAGAAGAAGAAGAAGAAGAAGAAGAAGAAGAAGAAGAAGAAGAAGAAAACAAAGTTTATCTCCTTTATCCCCGGTGTCCCTGACGCTCTTTCCTGTAACACACCTGCAAGACATTACCAGAATGTCCCAACAGGCAAGGCTCTTACATTGACCTCTGCCCAGCCACTGGGATGCTCTGTTCCCAGCTCCTTTCTCTGCTCTTCGTTCTTAAAGCCTCGGGGAGAAGGCACAAGTCAGAAGCTAAGCTGTGCCCAGGGTAAGGTGAGAATCACTTTCCTGACTGACTGGACCCACGGTTGACTTCCCTCGTTGAAACCAATGACATGTCCACTCTTTCCATTGTCTTCTCGAAGTCCACCAATAATACAACAAATTCACCTTCACACTCAGCCATCATGACCAATAATCAGAAACTGACATGATGGAGCCACTGGTTCTCACTCTCACTCACCACCACTTAGGGGGGACTCTTAGCCCATGCTGAAACTGTACCCTGGAACGTGTCATCGACTCGAGCACAAAGTCACCCAACAGCAACGTTTCATCCGTATGTTCAAGTTTAGAAGATTACTTCTAAAGCACCGTGTGACCTGGGGCTGTAACTCAGTCAGTAGAGCTCTTGGCTAGCATGCAGGAGGTCTTGGGCTGGCTTCTCCAGCACCACATAAGCCAGGTGAGATGGTACATGTCTATCATCCCAGAAGCCAGGAAGTGAGGCGGGAGGATTAGGAATTCAAGGCAATCTTTCCTTGCATAACAAGTTCAAGGTCAGCATTTATATAAGGCCTTGTCTCAATTTTTTTTCAGTGAATCATAAATAAACAAGTATAAAGGCACCTTGTCCCAGCCAGCTGGTGTCTGAGTTCAGCACAGAACCCAAAAGGGGAAAGAATGGAAGTTGACATTTTTTTTTCTTTTAAAGAGAAACGTTGCCATCTCTCACTGTCACGGAACCCTCTGGCTGTGGAAGGCGCTGTCTGCCCATCCACTTGGCAAGAAAGGTAAACACCAACCTCTCCATGTGTCATGAAATACCTGGCAAGAATGCACAGCTTCGGGTCTAATTACCTGTGGGAGGCAAGCTAAGCTGTGCCTAGGGCGAGGCGAGGATCATTTTCTGCTGCCTCAGAAAGTCATAATTAATTTTGAAGCAATTTACAATGATGCTAAAATATTGCTTGAAGAAGATAGACGGTGGCTTGAGGCTTTAAGTCGAGGGTTATAATTACGCCTGCAACTGCTGAGGGCTGGCAAGTAGAGAAGGCACTCCTGAACCTCTTCCTCCTTTCGCTGGGTGGGAAGAGCCCTGAGGTATAAAAGAGTGGTGAATTTCCAGGATCAGTTACCCTCCCAGCGCTGGAAATGTTTATTCATTTAAAGCCTTCTTCCGCAGGCGAGGCACGGTACAATGCTTGCCTAACATGGGCTCAGTCCCCAGCGCTGCTTACGTGAAGCTGGGTGGCACACACGTGTTATTCTGTCACCTAGGAGGATCAGGAGTTCAAAGGTCACCCTCAGCCGTGTAGTGAGTTATTAGAAGCCAGTGTAGAGCCCCAGCACAACATAAGCAACAATTAAAGAAGAAAGCAATTGATGCTAGTTGAAACCGACAAATGCCGAAGGATGTCAAGAGGAAGCGACTCAGCGCCCCTTGTTCTGTCATAGGCAGGGGCCTCTGTGGTGATGGGAGGGAGCTGAAGGGCTAGTTCTTACCCAGCGGAGCCTGTGAGGTACAGGAAAGGGGCAAAGCCAGTAGGTCCACATATTCAGCCAGTATCTAAAGGCCTGGGTACATGGGAGCATCCCCAGACAGGGGGATGCTGATGGAGAGACAAGGAAGATGTTCTGGGAAGGTGAGCCCTGAGGGAAGATCACACTGAAGTCCTCAAAAGAGGATGGAGATGAGGAGAGCGAGGGAGGTGGAGGAGCAGGGCAGGTACGTTGTTCAAAACACCCATGAGCTTCTTTTAGATTAAAAAATATTTTTTTACTTATGTACCTGTGCATATTCGTGTGTGTGGGTATGTATACATGCCTGCAGACACCCTCTAAGACCAGGAACATCAGATTGCCTCAGAGCCAGAATAACAGTGTGAAACGCAGATGTGAGTGCCGAGAACCAAGGCTGGGTCCTCAGCAAGAGCAGCACCTGGTGTTAACCGCTGGTCCATCTCTCCAGCTGCTTCCCAGTGTGGCACTTTAATTAGGAGCAAAAGAAGATAGTAAAAGAAGTAAAAGAAGAGCTGCCAAAGGGAAAAGGATGGCTCTGTGAATTTGCTTATGTTTCTGCTAAACCTGGTTTTCACTTTCCTCAAAGCCATTGTAAGGCGGCCCAATAGAGAAACCCACAACATGAAAGAACTTTGAACAGCCAGCTTTCCACCTACAGCCCAACGCTAAAATGTCGGGCTCCAAAGCCCATGTCATCACTTGCTGTCAGTTGGCATGAGCTACAACAGGCAAGGGCTGCAGGCGATGAAGGCCGCTGAGCCAGAAGAAAGCAATACAGAGAGGGAACATGCGTCTTCCCAAAAGAAAGCTCACCCCTCAGCCTGTGCGTCACATGAGGATGCGCCTACCCAGTGGCTGCTGGCTTATTGTGAAAACAAATTTCTCCTACACACACACACACACACACACAAAGAGCCTACATCCTGGAGTTAATTTAGGACTTTCCTGGATTTCTCTCCTAATAAGGATAATTTCCAACTAATGAAAGCTATTAAGTGGGCGTGAACAGCCACTCTCCCAAACATCTTGGGGTTGCAGAAGAGCTGGCCTCTCCAGGGCCGGGACATTGGAAGGACGGTGAGGCAGCAGCGTCTCTGCTGTGAGGCCCCATGGTCCTTTGCCCTTGTGCAAGCCCAGTGCAGCGCCTGGCTTGGCCTAACAGAGACTCTTCCACACACTGAGTGCTGGCTCCTTGAACAGCTTCTTCAGCCCTTCAGACAGGCAAACAGTGACATGTGCCATGTTCTCCATAGCCACGGCCACTGGTTCTCACCAACTTACTGGCCACTCCAGCCTCTGAGTCAAGAACAGAAGCTACCTACGCTGAGAAATCCCACCATGAAAGGAGCCGAATGGAAGCCCCACCAGACAGTTATTATATGAGACGTTTATACAGAGAAAAGCCATAGTGCTTAGATGTCATCAGGACTGTGTCAATGATAATTGAGTCGAGTCGTGGGTCCTTCAAGATACGCATTGAGAGCAGAGGACATGGTGACAATGTTCTACAGGCTATGAGAAAGACTGGTCACATCAGCAAGCGTATTGCTTTTTAAAAACCATGCGGCCCAGTGATGCAAAGGCCCGATTTCAGTTAACGCAGTGCTGGCGGACACCATAATCCCAGCCCTTGTGAGGTAGAGGCAGGAGGACCAGAAATTCAAACCCATCTCCAGCTGCGCAGGGAGTTGTAAGCCAGCGGGGTCTAACTGAGCAATTGTCTCAAAGTCTGATTTCAGAGACAAGGTACTTGTGGGAAAATTCTCTCTCTCTCTCTCTCTCTCTCTCTCTCTCTCTCTCTCTCTCTCTCTCTCTCTCAGGACTCCATTTATTTCTTAACAGTTTTAAATTTTTATTTATTTATTCACTTTACATCCCAATTATAGCCCCTTCCTCCTCTCCTCCCTGCCCCACCCTGCCCCACCCTGCCCCTCCCTGCCCCTCCCTGCCCCGCCCTGCCCCGCCCTGCCCCACCCTGCCCCACCCTGCCCCACCCTGCCCCCTCCTCCCCCTAGTCCCCCTCCTCCCCCTCCTCCCCCTCCTCTCCCTCCTCCCCCTCCTCCCCCTAGTCCCCCTCAGAGAAGAGGAGCCCCTCCCCAGCCCACCCCCAGCATATCATCAAATCCCATGAGGACTAGGAAAATACTCTTTAGGCCAGACAGCCTCTGGGGAAGCCAAGAGGTCTCTAAAAACATATCACTCATATGCAAAGGTCCCAGGCAGGAGTTCTAAGCCAGATTTGTCCTGAACCTCCTCCTCTGGGTCCCAGTCCCTGACCCAGGAAGCAGGAAGCCAAGAAGCTACCCTCAGAAAGTAACAGGACGTCCTGAAGAGGATGTCACCCGCAGGTTCCTGAGCCTGTGGGTGGACGGGGAGTGGGAACCAGGAGAAAGCCTTGGTCAAGGTCATCAGAGCCGGAAGTAGGCTGCTACTAACCATTCCGGGAGGAAAACCATTCTGGGAGGAAAGTGTGCTGCTTCTCCACAGCAGGGCGAGGCCCCTCACTCCTCTGCAGTGAGCATGCGCACAGGATGCCACTGATCCTACGTCAATACAGGTGCGCTGGCCTTCTCTTTTTGTTTATAAATTACCCTCTTTATCAATATAGTCCAAACCATGAAGGAAGCACAGACAATTGCTATAGGAGGACTTTTCCTGACCAGATGACACCAGACCAGTCCTGCTTAGTATGGAGGATTTTACAGAGCAGGTTCTCGAGCCTGGAGACTCTGACTGAGCATGTGCAGTCTGTAGACATTTAAAGGAAAACAAAACAAACAAAACAAAACAACCTGAGGGAATAAACAGTGAGCTCCTTCTAATGATTGTACTTCGGACATTGAGTTCCCCCATGACGTCAGTGTAGGTCCATCGGCCGAGGCCCCTGTTAGACTTGTTAGCCATAGACAGGCCTTTTGAGAAAAGCAAACACCCGAGAAGCATCTTCTGGCAGATGCTCTGATTCATTGTTAATTTAATTCCACCCTCTATTTAATCCCAAACAGTCCTTGCTGCTAAGTTCACTTGGTACGCAGATGGACTTGTGTTTAGCCAACTACGAGCTTCAAGTGCCAGACCGACAAAGAGTGACGTCAGCTTGCCCATTCCTCATGGAGTAACCAGAAGCCTTGCAGAAACTCCTAGGAGTTTTGTCACGGTGCCTCACTTTAGAGACACGTTTTCTTTCTTGCCCAATCTGTCATGTGTTGGTGGCACTTTACACACTGCCAAATTTGAGTTAGCGCCTAGACCAGCATGTGTCTCACTCACCTATTACATGGGTTCCCATGTCTGCTGGGATTCAGGCCCTTAGAGGAGCCATAAGACACAGGGTCCACTAGGTGCCCCAGATAACACTGAGTGGTCACAGGACCCCCACGGATGCTGTACTCACCCTGCAGTGGCCTGTTCTTGTACAGGTCCCTGGCCTTCGCTGGGTGAGCTCTGGCTGTGTTGTCACACTTGGGCTGCTCATACCTAGGAGACAAGAGTGGGGGTGAGACCCTGGGTTGGAGCCATCACCAGGTTTTCACATCTAACAAGCGACATACAGCTTTAGCCCCCAGAATCTTCCGTAAGATCTACCCTTGTGTCACAGCCCTTTGACTTAACTCCTCGGTGGCCTGAGTGGACAGCCCTAGACTGACTTACATCTACAGTCAACAGACAAGAAGGACTCGCTGCTCAACCACACGGTCAGGCCTGGCCCCTTAATCTAGTTTAAGAGCATCTTGTCTAGTGTTTCCTCAGCCACCCGTGCCCCCCTACCTCCATCTTCTACTCTGTGACTTTATGAAAAGCAGTTTTTATGCTCAGCTGCCTCTTGGAGAGTTTTCAAGTACATGGGAGTGAAGACTGTGAGCACGGATGGGGCAAGGGTTTGCCCACTTAGCTACCTTCAGGAAGAACTTGGATCCCGCAGTGATGTCCTTGAAAGGCTAACTAATTTTCAATCCAACAAATGGAGCTACAAAAATTTGTCCAAACATTAAAAAGTAAATAAAGAGAAAGAAGGAAGGAAGGATCGTGCTATGGTGGTGCTGGTGTTTGTAGGAGGCCTCAGTAGGCTTGCCTGTGCCGTCTGCCTGGAGGTGCTTGCTGCCTGAATGTTTCTGGACCTCTGATGCTTCTGTACAGCTTCTGGAAACTGCCCTTGCCCAGGCCTGAGAGAGTGCTGTACCAGAGACCACCGCCGTCCTCCCTCGCACCATACACTGTCCTCTTACTATGAGGTCAGGGGCAAGGGAAGACTAGTTGTGGGCGACAGGAGAGGTCTGTCCCAGCGAGGTAGGTGTCTCATGACAATCTATCATGCTGGCTTGTACCATCCAGTGGGAGGTGTGACCCCATGATACCAGCCTTCCCTCCCAGCTACCAACTGACCCCGACCTTTAGCACTGATTGGGTCTCCTCTCTGTTTCCCACAATTACACCCCACTTTGTCCAAGTCTCATCCACTGATCCTACCTTGGAGACTCCTTCTTAGGGACTGCAGTGCTGCATGTGTGGTGGATGATGGGCAGGAGGTGCTCCCTCATGGAGCACTGCGCAGACCAAGAGCCAGGAAGCCCTGGCTGGGAAAGGAGAATGGCAAGTAGGAGCTAATGGGGAGTGTCTACGAATGGAATGTTCTAGATCCTAGGGCTGCACATTTCCAGTCATAAAATGGCAAAACTCAACTGGCTTCTCCTCTCTTCCTGGCCACTTCCCTTTCTCCTCACAGAAAGGACTGTGAAGTCACACTTATTTCAAGTTTCATTTTTCATTACTGATTTGTTTTCCTACCATAGAAAGTAAGAAAAAAATGAAATTTCTCATTAGGAGACACTCCTTAAGGCCTTCTGAAACTGGGCATGGTGGTAGTCCTAGAACTCAAGAAGTAGAAACAGGCTGTATGTGCCCAGATTCACATACACGCACATGCGCGTGCATGCGCACACGCACACACACGCGCACACATTTTAAAAGACAGTATAAAGTATCTTTGGCTATATAGTGGTTTTGACACTAGCCTTGGTTACATGGGAATTTACCTCAAAAAACCAAAGACAATATGATATGCTATAGTATTCAATAATAATAATGATGATGATGATAATAATAATAATAATAATAATAATAATAACAACAACAACAACAACAACAACAACTTGGGATGTAACACCAGGCCCAAGCAGCAGCTGCAGTCCAGCTGTGACAAGACTCAGTGCCACAGCACCATTGCCTTCCTCCCCTGAACATCAGCTTTGGCACCAGAGAAATCAACACCCTCTATACACAAAACGCCTTGGTTGTCCTCGACTGCCTTTGTAGACCAGGCTGGCCTCAAACTCACATAGATCCGTCTGCCTCTGCCTCCCGAGTGCTGGGATTAAAAGTGTGTGCTACTACACCCGGCACAAACTTAATATCTTTCTGAAATGTTGCCTGCAAAATCAGATTCCCCGATGCAACCTGGCAAACAGCTGAACTAGCACAGGCTATCCCAAAACCATGAGTCTGTCTTCTTTGAGAACACAGAGGCTCCGTGCCAGACAACATAACATCCACAACCACAGGGCAGAGGCCGGAGGGCGGAGGGACCCTACTCAGCTGGCTTCTCCTGCCCAGGACCACAGCATCAGACAGGAGCCAGAATCCATCTGAAGGCTATAGGGGACATCGTTGGCTGCCTCAGGGGTGATTAGCCATTGTTCCTGCACACAGAGAATTAACACCCTGGGCAGTAGATCTTCATTCCAATTGCCAGGCAGTGCCTGAGGGTTAGGGGTCAGGTGGCAGCAACCTGTGACCTGTGAATCACAGCTCCTAATTGGTGGAACAGGTCCTCAGACCTGTAGTCACATACTATGGGCTGTGGACTGTGCTGCAGCATCAGGAAGCTGAGCTTTCTTTCCAGCGCCCTGGTCATCCACCGGGGTCTGAGAGCCAGAGAGCCAGGCCGCTCGCAGGTTCCCTGACAGCTCATTTGACCTTTGCTGTAACTTGGGGGCTGACCTATCTTGAGTCTCACAGTGGTACTGAAATCTGAAGAGCACGTTTAAGTGACAGCATTCTGCCCATTTGAGAGAGCATCGAGAGAGGCTTTGCCAGTGCAGACACGGTGATCTGGATCGGTGCTCGCGGGTTTAACCAAAGTGAACTTGGCTGTAACAGCCTTTGTTCTTTCACAAGAGCTTATTTCACACAAGGAGGGAAAGGGGGGAAAAAAAGAAGAAGAAAAAGAAGAACATTGCCTGACTGTGGCTGCCCATCAGATACCAGGCTTGCCACCGTGGAGAAGTGCAATTTCACGCCCACATGGCCACATGCACACAGCCACTGTGCAGAGCGCAGGGGTCAGGAGCAGAGGCTGTCTTGAGGCAAACGGGGCCGGCCTGAAGCACGGGGCAGGTGGACAACAAAGCCTGAGGCAGCCCTCGCAGAGGTAAAAGGGAAGTCTGTTCCTACACTAATGGAGCAGCTGGCAGTCAGCCCTCACGAGGAATCCAATAGCCTGCGCCGGCCCAGGCCCTGCTACTACTGGACAGCAGCCAGGTAGAAATCTGCCCCTTCTCCAGCTTCCGTGCCACCAGGCCTGGCGGGTGCGCCCTAACTCCATGCAGGGTCACACAAAATATGGTCAGAATGTCAACCTCGACCCAAAGTCAACCCAAAGGGGCAGGAGAGCCTGCAAGATCCACCATCCCGTCTCCTGTGTGCCCTGGAGGGGAGGTCAGCTTTTCAAAGATGGACAGCACGGGTTGTGCGACTTTGACTAAAGTCCACAACAGATGAGCCTCATTCCTCTGTGGTACATGAGGAGAGAGCAGTGGCTTGTAAGAGGCAACATGTCCGACATTTGCAGCACCCTGGTTTCTAGGGAGCCATCATGGGAAAGCATGGAAGAAGACTGGGAAAGCAAATGCCAAGCTCTGTCTAGGGCGAGCACAAGCCAGGGCTTCCCCGGTGGCCTGGGCCACTCTCGCCTTGCTCGGTGTTGTGCAAAAACTGCCTGGTGACGCTCTGTCTTCTGCTCACAGTGTATGTGGCCTTCGCTCCCTGACCCTTGCTGTCCCACTGCAGTGTCATCATCTCAGAGGCCACGCGCAGCCACCCTGTTTCTGTGCCCCAAGTCCCAGCTCCTGCCCAACCCCCTCCAGATCTATCATCATCCAAATCGCTTCCTCATGCAGCCTCAGCCATGGACCCATTCTGTCACCATCACCCGCTTCCTGTCAGGAAGCCCTGGTGTTTGTTTATCGTCTTTATTCACTGAGCCCCTCAGCCTCCGGCACCATGCCTGGAACACCGAGGCCGGTCAAGTCATCCAAGTGTTTACTGAGAGGAAGAGGAAGGAGAGGAAGACAGGTATGTTCTTGCCACCACTGAGGAAGTGCGACAACACGGGCCAGCCTGTCCATCAGGGCTGGTGTGGGAGGAGTGATCCTAGGCCTGACTGAAAGCGCTGGTCTCTGCTCCCTGCTTCCCCTGCTCCAGCCAAGCTCTCTGCATTCCACATGCTACCTCTGCCCCCACAGGCTCATCTTCCCCATGGCTTTGCCCCCTCCCCTGCTTAGAAAGGCTGGTCAGGAAGGTGCCCCCCATCCACCTCTGAACTGCTCTCTATCTTGGTGTCACCTGTTTGCAGGACTGTTGGATGCTACAAGTGCCCCAGTGCTCGACGAAGGGACCACGGTAATTGGATCCCTTTCCTGCCTGGGCTGGTGACAGCCTAGGAATGAGATGGCAACTGAGCAAGTCCATCAGTTCACGTCAAGCCAAAAAAGAAACTCCCTTGGGGCCGGAGAGGTGCCGCCTCAGTGGTTAAGAGCACCGGTTGCTCTTCCAGAGGCCGTGGGTTTGATTCCCAGCATCCACATGGCAGCTCACAACTGTCCATAACTCCATCCCCAAAGGATACAAACCCTCTTCTGGCTTTGGTTGGATACAGAGGAAGACAGAGGAAGACAGCCTCCTGAGCAGCCCTCTCAGTGTGGTTCAGGTTGTGCCCTTTCCTGAACTCTGGGGAGGACGGTTCTCCATCAGGCAAACACAGAAGAGGGAGCCTGAGGTTGTCCTGTTTGGGCTGAAACCCAGGGAAGGTCTGCACAGAAGAAAGAGGAAGTCTGGCTTTCTACTCAATCACAGTCTAAACTGTCCTTGGGTTCTCCGGGGACAGCGTCACAAATGCCGATCTCACCATTTCCGAGCCAGCTGGAGGAGGGGCTGGCTGTGACTGGGTAAGGACTTTTCACTAGCCAACTCTTAGAAAACATGTGCCAGGGCTGCTTCTCCTTGCTCTGTGGTAGACGTGTGCATGGGGCCAAGCCTGCAGCTGGCGGGAGCCCAGTGGTGCCGCAAGTGACGCATGAAGAAGCCAGAGGCTCGAGAATGTAGGAAGATCACCTCCAAGAAAGGCTGCTCAGAAAACAGAACTCCCTGTTTACCTACAAAGGACAATGGGTTACCACAGCAAACCCCAGGAATGATGGCGGTTTTAGCTCAGCCATGTGGCTTGTGCTTGCTTCCCACCTAAGGCTGCCCTAGGGCCCTGCTTCATCTCAGCCTTCTGGGTCAGTGCAGCGAGGACAGGGTGGTACTGACTGGCCGAATCAGCTCTGATGTCCTAGCACTGTTACAACAGCCAAAGCAGGACACCCTTCCGGCCTCCCTAGGAAGATGGCCTCACTCAGGGGCTGGAAGGACTTGGTTCTGACGAAGGCATTGCCCTCTGAGCAACTGTGCTGTGCTTCTGCCCTCTGAGGTCTATGCTGACCAGGGCCTCCTACTGAGTGCTGGCTATAGTGCATGAACAACTGGGGGAATAATTTAAGGAGCATCCAATGCTCATCCAGGCACCTGGGATGAAATGAGAGCGAAGCTTGCCACTCTAAGAGAAAAGATGTACCATCAAAGTCGTATAGCAGAAGGCTGCTGCCAGGAACCCACTGGGTACATGCACCCACTCAGGAATACACCACACACACACACACACACACACACACCGTGCATAACCACATATGTACCAGCTCCTGCTGGTACTCCAGGAGAACAGAATTGTTTGTTCAGACCGACAGAAAACAGAAGCAAATCATGAATCACATTGATCACTCTTGCCTTACGTACCCGCCCCCCTGTGCATTGATGCTTTTTGCCTGCATGGATGTCTGTCTGTACCGAGGATGCCAGATGCCCTGGAACTGGAACAGGTCCCCTCTCTGAGAGAGTAGTCAGTGCCCTTAACTGCTGAGCCACCTCTCCAGCCCCTCACATGTTCTTCTCTTTAAATCATAATTTCTAGGTACAAATATTTACATTCCATAGAAGCTATTTGCTTCTACAGAAAGCTACGAGTCATTTGGCTTCTCAAATATTTAACCTCTCTGGCCAAGGCCAGCATCAAAAGGGGGCTGTTTAGTCTTTGGCGTGGCCCAAATGCTCTTTCCTGGTCTATCTTCTCTGCTTCGTACTTGATGGCCCGTTACTGCTAAGATACGCTCTCCCTCCCATGGCCAGAGCCACTCTCCGTAAGCAGCCGAAGCGCAGAGAACAGAGGACAGGGTTCGCACTCAGAGCGGGGCACTGAGTCCAACAGGAGCCGAACCCGTAACAGGAAGAATCTGGAGAGCCGGCTCCACTTCCCGGGCTCCGTGACCCAATGCCGCTTCCCAAGCTCCCCCAAGGATGCGTCGTACCTCGTGGAGGTTCCGGGAATGGGCCGCCCAGTGTCCACCAGCACACACCAGCAGTACCCAGTGGATGGGTGGCACTGCACTGGCTTGTAGAGGCCACCGTGTGCACACTCAGGGATCACCACGTTGTCATTCTTGGGGTGCTTGGCTTCCTCGAGAGCCGACTGGTGCTCCTGGTCACAGGATGAGGCTGTAGGGGTAGGAAGAAAGAGGTGGTGAGCAGGCATATGGAGCCTGGAGACCAGTGGGCAGACACAGCTGGATGATGCTGGGTGCTGTTCCCCCACTGCCATGAGAACCAGGCCTGAGGACAGACAAGTGGCTCCCTCCTACCTCCTCAGCCCCAGGTGTAAGGCTGGGATGTTTTATGAGACAGGACAAGAACGTGTGATTCTTCCCAGGTGCTCATACTTCGTGCCCCTCAGTGCACAGTCCCTAAGAAACACTGGTTATTGTTCACAGGTTCCCGCGTCGGAAACACCGGCTTCTCTATGCAGAGCATGTACTACAGTGCACAAAGGCCATCTCTTCTTCTTTGGCTAGAGACTTGGTTTCTTTATCTTTAGCCACCAGTAGTTTATATCCAAGGGGCATCCACCAAACAACAAACAGATAATCTCTCTCTGTCTCTCTCATACACACACACACATACACACACACACACACACACACACACACACACACACACACACACACACACACACACCTCTTTCCTAACAGTCCAAATTGGGCTTAAACAAGTAAGTGGGAAAATAAAAACCCAAAGACCCTTGATTGGCTGTATGCACTCTCCCTCAGGCAGGACAGCAAGGAAAGGCTCCACTCAAGCTAAGGATGCCACACTCAAGAGAAAACCTCTACAAGTTGGCAAGTGGGAAGCAGTGGCCTCGATGCTGCCCCAGCCACAGCACTGTATGTATTGACCACAACGGAGGTTCCTTGCTGGTACCCTACGCTGAGGCTATTCAGACCGACATCTTGTAGGATAAGCTCAGCATGTGGGGGTTATTCAACTCTCACTAAACACAAAAGGGGAGTTAAAACCTGGACCTCAAATGACATGCTGTACCGTTTCCCATTCGATCTGCGCCGTCTGCGCATATTCCAGGTGGACCTAACACCTGTGTATCAGGAACTCCAAGAGTGGCCTGTGCAGACCTCTGCAGTGGTTGGGGCCTCGGAGGAGCCAAGAAGGTGACAACATAGTGAATCACCTTCTTGTCTGTCTTATATTTATGAAGTTCCTATTTGCTTATCAAAACATCCTCTGCCTTCGCTGTGGCTTATCGTACAAGAGAGTGTGGTTGTATCTTTCTAGCGGCCTTGAATTCCCAATATTCAAGCAGTTTGTGTCTGCACCAATCATCTCCCTCCCCCCCACCCCCACCCACCCAGCCCCGGACATTCATACAAACAGGATTTCATCTGCCTGTGCCAGAGAGGCTCTGATATCTTACAATATGTGCAACAAATTTTTACAGTTTTCTCTAATCCTAACAATTTCATTTTGCTTATGAGGAACTTTCAAATATGACATAAATTTTCATAGGCATATTTCAAAAAGAATTTTACTACCATTCTCATAAATACAGTATGTCCTTGGAATGGAGCACCGAAAATATTTTGTGGCCGGATAATCAGGCTGTACATTCTATGAACAAATACAAATTTTGAAAAAGTGCCAAGTAAACCATAGCTAAATTGAAGAGGTCTGTGTCGCCATGAGACTTCTTGCTCCTACCATAAAGGGTAGGTGTGTGTGGCATGCATGTGTGTGTATGTATGTGTGTGTGTGGTGTGCATGTGTGTGTATGTATGTGTGTGCATGTGTGTATACAAATGTGCACATTTTTATGTCCCCAAATCACACATCAAAACTTTCACCTCTAAGGTGATGGAACTAGGAAACGGAATCTTTGGGGTGATTGGGTCATGGGGTAGAACCCAGAGCTGATCAGAGTAAACTCATTGGCCTCTTCCACCACGTGAAGACACCCCAAGAAGGTGCCATCCATAGACCAGAAAGTAGGTCTCCAGAAACCAAATGTGCCTGCACCTAGAAGCTGGATTTCTGGACTTCCCAAACTCAGGAAAATAGCCTAGGTTACTTCTAAGTGACTACACCAGCTGAGCAGACCAAGGCGCAGCAGACCTTCCTCACCGCCTCATGAAAGAAGCAGCCATTGGAACCCCAAGTGGGTTCTAGGAAAGGGGGTTCACTGTCCTGCAAAACCGGAGAGGCCGTTTAGAACCTCACAGGCAGTATTCAAGAGCCCTGTCAGAGGTTGTCAGGGCACTGCGCCCCAGGGCAGGCACTTCCGGCTGCTTTAGCGCAGTCAATGTTCTGACAAGGTCTTATTAAGGTGAACGATTTCACCTTAAAGCAATAAAGACTGTAATGAAAGAAATACAAATGTCTTTAAACACACACAACATATATATTATCCTAAGACATCTGTAAAGAAAGAAACTATTAATTAATGCGCAAAAATATTTATATTTTATATACTGTAAATAAATGATTGCAAAATAAAGATAACTGGATGTCACTTGTTATAACATCAAAACTAAAATATTTATAAATAAATCCATAACGAGAGAGTCGACATATTTTAAAATGTCATTACTGACTAAATGGAGAGGCAAAACATGCAGGCCAGTAGCAAGACTTAGGAACATTTTAACGTTGATCTCTGTAAGCCAATCAGTGGATACAGCACATTTCTTACCAAAATCCAAAGAAGCTGTTCAGTAGAAACTAACACGTGGCCTCCAAAATGACCTAAATAAAGACTGAAGAGTTGTTCCAAGGATGGGGCTGATATCGCCACGTTAGAAAAGGGTCTGTAAAATCATTCACCCAGACACGGGGGTGTGACAGTTATATAGACAGATGGATGGAGAAGAATGAAGAATCCACCATCATTGATACTGACAAGGACCAGAGTGACTCACGAGGAAGTGAAACTTTCCCCAAGAAATGATAGCAGAACATCAGAAGGGCTGTGTGCCAAGGAAAGAAATTAGACACGTGCGGCACAACAGCTGTGTGAAACATCGAGGCTAGGGAGACATGAACAGGAAACCCAAAGTGTGGCGGCTGAACACAGGCAGTAGAAGTGCCCCACCATGTCTTTGGAACAGACTGACCACAGAAGAAAAACTGGGCAAATTAGACTTCATTAAAACAATCACCAGAAGATGCAATTAAGAAGCAAAAGGCAACCACAGGCAGGGGACTGCTCCTAACACAAGCCTGTCAAAGACCCCCAGCTCTTCTCATCAATAAAACCACAAATAGCCCAGTCTGAAACCCACTGAGACTCCACAAAGTAAGGCACGGGCTCACAGTAAACACTTAAAGAAAGAGCTCAGCATCATCAGCCATCATGAAAATGGCAACTACAACCATGCACATGCATGCTCCAAATGAAAAACACCGACACCAAATGTTGGTGGGATGTATAGGACCAGGAGCTCGCAGGGCCTCCTCACAGCAGACCCAACGATGAGACCATTATCCCAGCCTGGACACGTATGCAGGAGACATTAAAGCATACGGCTCATGAGATGGCCAGTGAAAAGAGGGACACAGGGTGTTCTCAACGGCCCCAACCTGCTTTTTAAAGTTACCTATGTATGAGTTGAAAAAAATGCACAGAAGTATGCTTCATGTAATAATATAAAGTTGTATACATATATACATAATACATACATATATATATATATGGCACAGAGAAGGAAGACTGAATCTCAAAACCATTGTACTAATTTTTAAAACAACACCTCAGAAATGAAAGAATGCTCTGCTGCATCCACTTGTGAGAAAGACTAAAGTACTGAAGAATCATGTAACGTGGCTGAGCTCAAAACAGCATCTACCTGCATGGGGAGGCACTTATGCTGGGGAGGGAGGCTCTCCACAGTGGAACAGTGTCCAGTGGGGGTGGTACGGCCCAGGTTCAGGCTCTGCAGAGGCACATGCTCTTGCCAGGGTATCCCACGGTGCTCTCTCATCTTCCTGCCTATAAACACTCTGCACTTGCAATTAAAACAAAGTCCATTACTAAGTAAGCTCCTAAAATTTGTTTTTCTGTTTTGGTGTACCTCACAGTGGGGAGAACTTCATCTCTGATGACACTAAAATGCCACGAAGGGTAAAGCTGCATGCTGGTGCACAGCCCAAGAGCATTGCACACGTGCTCTTGCCCTGTGATCTTCCGGGAGGACATGCGTTCTCCTTCACCACTCTCTGACGAGCAATGAATTCTCCTCATGACTGAAGTGTGGACTGCGATGTCTTCAAGTTCTGGCTTTCTGTGTCCATGGTTCCCCTCATGGAGAATGACAATGAAAGCCCCAAGGTTCTGGTTTTATTAGAGAGAAAAGTTTTCATTAAGAGGTAAGAGGGAGACCGCCAGAGTGCTGTTCCTGTTCAGCTCCATGTCCGGGGGACTTGGATAAAAGCCGATGCAAAATCACACTATGACAAAGTCTAAGTCAGATATGGCTTTGTTTCCTCTGGACTTGGTCCCAGGTCTGCGATCCTGGGATTCCATAATAAACATCATGGTGGTCCCCTGAAATCCTGCTACTACTGGCTGGACTGATACACACACACACACACACACACACAGAGAGAGAGAGAGAGAGAGAGAGAGAGAGAGAGAGAGAGAGGATGGACGGACAGAGACAGACAGAGACAGACAGAGACTGAGACTATGTGTATACCCATACTTGCAGCCTGCTTGATGCTCTGATGGGTGTGGACTAGTTTATTTACCTACAATGACCTGTGCCAAAGTCCCGGTGGCCGTCACAACCACAACCTGGAAGGCTGGAAGTGCCCCACTTTTTTGCCTGAGCCCGTACTCCCTCCTGCAGCACACTGCAGGCCCTTTCTCCACACCTTGACCCTGTTCCGTGCTAAGCTTGCTCCCTTATTCCAGGAGTAAATCCCAAGCTCGACCTCGTCTTCCCATTGCCATTGGGTTCTGCAGTTACTCATGGAGCTCGAAGCTCTTTCCTACTGGGCAATGTGGGGCAGTAGATGAGCCTTCAGCGCCTGCAGCATGGGGCCTACACAGGCTAAGCACCACCCACACATGCACCGCACTGCTGGGCCTCTGCTGATTCTTTGAGAAAGATTGGAAATGCAGGAGTCGTCCTTGCACACACTCTCAGCCCCCGACAGGAGCCCTGCAATAGCAGGACTCTCAGAAAATGTCTGATTCGCTCTAGGACTTGCTGGAGGCATCGATTCCCTCTTCTGCGTGTATGCAGTTCCTGACTGCCAGCATACATCCTAGGTGAGGTGCTCGTCCTGGGCAGGCATGGAACGTCACCCCGCACAGGCAGCGTGTGTGAGCGGGGAGTGTGGGTGGAAACAGGAGTATACAGGAAGGTCCATGGCAAGGCTGCAGGGAGGCAGGACACGGCCAGGTGGGGCCAGGTGGGGCCAGGTGGGGCCAGGTGGGGCTGAGGCCTTCGTGTACATGAAACCCCGCTGTCTATCGACCTCTCTCACACAGGCTCGGTGTTCCACCTTGTGATGGTTGCTAGCTGTGAGCACTGACCAGCTCATGACTAGTGCCACGATGGCACAGCCAACACCCAGTGACCTCAAGGAAAGGTGCCAGCAGGGAGCCCATAGAACATCAGGGTTGCTCTGAGGCTGCCCACTTCCTGCCCAGGTTTCTGACCCACAGGTCTGGAGGAGGAGGGGAGGGGAGGCCCCATAATTTAAGCTTCGGAGTAGCTCTGAGATCATGCTGAAATCAGCAGTGTTTTCATGAGCCAAAGGTTTCTCCGTGTGGGTTTTCATTTTTTTTTTTTTCTTACAACTGACTACAGTGCTTAATTTTTATGCACGCTGTGCTCATCAGTCACGGAATCTCTTGTGGTTCTCTTTCCAATTATACAAAACCTATGTGAGATGATCAAAGAAGGCAAACGGAAACAAGATGAATCCAGAACTGGGCTTGCTAGAAATGACAGAGGGGAGTGAGCAGGGCGGGAAGAGATGCCCAGAAAAAGATTGGACAGTGTGAAGTTGCTGGACTGTCCACTAAAAAAGAAAGAAAAGAAAAGAAAAGAAAAGAAAAGAAAAGAAAAGAAAGAAAAAAAAAAGACCAAAACAAAATCACAATGCTTGGTTTGCCAGTGGTCAGGATGTGGTGGTTATGATTAGCAGTAAAATATAATCTCAGAGGACTATATACATATATATATGTATATATTATATGTATGTGTATATATAATATATACATATATATAATGAGAAAGGCAAAGTCGACACCTCCACAGGCAACACACACGGCAGGCGGGCACTAAGTACACTTGTGATCCTTGTCCTCCTGCAGACAGAAGGAGGAGGCCCGGACTCTCACAAGACCGGCACCCTGAGGGAGAGCATAGAACCAGGAAATGGATGTGGCGTACAATCCTGGGATGGGGACAAACTGCCAACACCTCCCTCTCTGAGAGCATGCCTAAAGGACAAACTAGGTAAAGTGGCTCCCTCTCACCAAAAAGTATACTTCAAAAAATGACAAAGGCTGGAATAAAATACCTAGATCTAGGTCCTCTAGACCCAAAAATAGAGCTGAGGTTGCTTGGCAAATAGACCGCAGCCCAAAGCATCGATTCTGGATCTTGACAGAGGAAAGAAGCATCATACCAAGCCAAACAGAGGCTGACCCTGTAGAATGTCTATAGATGCCCTGATTGTGAGCAGCGACAAAACTGCAGTGTCTTCCCCTGATCTCTTGCTAGTGTCTCCACATGCCCCAATGTCTGCCAAGGAAATGATGAGACCCCATTGTCCCTGATGTCCCTGCAAGGGACCCTATGTTGAAATCCCATTTTTTCTCCCACCCCTCAGAGGCAGTGGCACTAGTGTCAAAGCAGTTCCTGACTGTTTTCAGTGCTGCCCGGCCCCTTCCCTCTGTGGTCAAATCCCCATCAGAGGGCAGGCTCCAGCAACTGTGTGCCCTGCCAAGGCTTCCCAGGAAAGAGTCTCGCCAAGAGAGTCAGCACAGCTCTGGCTCTGAGCCTTCTGTCCCGGGACCTTTAGTGTCTAAGAATGTGCTATATAGAAAATGCTGTTTTGAAAAGGCCTGTGGAATTAGGGAATTGGCTCTACCTGAAGGGAGTTGAGGGAAAGAGTAGTTTTTGTTTGGAATTCTGGGGCTTGCAAAGGAAAATCTGGATATCTTCCATTTCACAGAGAAGTCCAGCATTGTGGCCGGTGGCTTTACCCACTGCAGTGGGTTGATTGACAGCAGATCAGACAATGGCTTAGCCTCTCCGAGGTCAGGGCTCTTCACCTCTCTAAAACAGTGGCTTAAAAAAAAAAAGCGAGACAAAGGGCTAATGAGATGTCACAGTGGGTGATGGCATCGGCCATGACCCGTGTGGTAGGAGGAGAGAGCCTACTGTTGTTTTCACCTGACCTGCATACTCATGCCCTGGCATGTGCGTGCCCCAGAGAGACACAGACAGAGAGACAGAGGGTCTCACATATACAATTACTAATGAACTGATTGATGTACTAAAAAGAAGTAACAGGTAAGCTAAAACAAACCCTTTTCTCCTCAAGTTGCTTTGGTTATGATGTTTCATCAAAACAATAGAAACTCTAAGATAATCAAGCTGTACGTAAACCTGTAGGGCATTTTCTTAAGTGGTGATTAATTAATTAATTATGGAAGGGCTCAGACCATTGTGGATAGTGCCACCCCTGGGGTGGTGGTCCTGGGTTCTATAGGAAAGCAGACTGAGCAAGCCATAGGGAGCAAGCCAGTAAGCAGCACCCTTCATGGCCTCTGCATCAGCTCCTGCCTCCAGGTTCCTGCCGTTTGAGGTCCTGTCCTGACTCCTTCACAGATGAAAACAATGCAGAAGTGTGAGCCAGATCAGCCCTATTCTCCCTGACTTGCTATCGGTCATGGTGTTGTGTCACAACAGCATCCCTAAGACACCATCACAGCAACACAACAACAGACACTCCCTGAAACACCTCAGGAAACATGTCAGAAAGGGCCTTACATATACTTCCAACATCTTGTACCATGTACTTATGAGAAGCAATATCCTCAGCACAGACAATTATGAAATCTGAATATTGACCATCCCTGGAAAACATTAAGGTGTTCTACATTCCACAGTACTGCATAAAGCTAAACACGGATGAGCACATTCATGGCATTAGTATGTAATTCTTCTTTTATCTTTAGTAAATAGCGAAATTATATGCATATCAAAGAATTGCACTAAAATAAATTTTATCATGGCTATTAATAAATAATATAGCAAATCAGTAAATATTTTATTTTAACTTCTGTTTCACATACCTATATACTGGAGTCATAGGTCTTGAGTGGAGTATATTTAAAGAGCCCTGGCAGAGGTAAAGCAAGGTGGGTCCGTGACTCACAGTGCAGGGTGCAGAGTGGGGGGGGGGGGCAGGCTGACTTTCAGACACAACCAGGCCAGAAGCACGGAATCAGCTGATAAGCTGAACTTCAGTGCAGCCAAGACATCTGTTCATAGGAAGATGCCGTAAAACAGATGAAAAGAGGCCACACACAGGGAGAAGATATTTACAAAACATATCTTTGACTGAGAAAGATCCCTCCAAACTCAATAAGAAAGTAAAATAACTCAATTAAAAATCCGCACAGACACCTCAGCAGAAAGCACACCCCGATGAGAAATGAACCCACAGAATGGTTCTTGGGGGTCTGTAAGGTGATCACGGCTAAGACCATTAGGGCAGAACAGCTCTACCCTATGAAAACAACTGAGCCCCTGAGTGCAGACAGCACCAAAGGCTGGCGAGGCGTGAGACATGGAACTAACACCCTGTATTAGTTACTTTTCTGTTCCTCTGATAAAACACTAAGACTGAGATAACTTAGCAAAAGAAAGCGCTTAATTGGACTTACAGTCCCAGAGGGTGGGAGCTTATGGCGGCCATCAGAGGGCACAGGGGTGGCAGTCTCCTTCAGACATTCCACCCCTGGCCTGCATACGTTCACGGCCGTATGGCCGTGCAAGATTTATTTAGTCCAGCTTAAAGAGTCTCCATAGTCTTTCACTCTCTCAATACTGTTTAAAAGCCTAAAGTCCAAAGTCTCTTCTGAGACTCAAGGCAGCCTCTTAGTTGTAAACCCCTGCAAAACCAAAAGGCAGATTACATACTTTCCATATACAGTGACTCAGAAAATACGTTACAATTCCTAAAAGGAGAAACCAAGGCACAGTAAGGAAATAGTGGACCAAAGCAAGACAGAAACCCCCCAGCAGGGAAAACACCAAACCCTATAGCTCTCTGTCTTCTGTCAAAGGGCTCAGCTCTGCTGTTCTAGCCCAGAGTCCCAAAGTCTTCCACATTCGTCAAAGACAAAACAAAAAACAAAACAAAATAACCAAAAACAAAAAAACACCGTGCTCAGGGCTATCATAGCTAATGTGATAAAAACACAATGGCCAAAGCCACTTACTAACGATGGAGTTCAGCTGGGCTCACAGTTCCAGAGGTTTGGAGCCTATGATGGCGGAGTAAAGACATGATGGTAGGTGACTAGAGCATCGGCTAGGGGCTCGCATCTTGATCCATGAGCAGGTGACAGAGAGAGCAGTGGGGATGGCACGAGTCTTTCCCAAACCCTCCTCTCATGACACACCTCCTCCAGCAAGGCCATATCCCCTACCTAATTTTTCTCAAACAGTTCTGTCAAGTAGGGACCAAGTGTTCAAACACAGGAGCCTATGAAGGCTGTTCCCATTCAAACCACTGAGTTCATGATGGGAAGTGGGATTTCGGAGTGCCACATCCAGCAGAGGAAACAAGACCAAATGCAGACATCCATTTCAATCCTGTATCTACACGTGTAGGCAGGTAATGTGACTATAAGTCCACACAGACTTGGACACGAGTGCCTGTAGCTGAATAAATCATAATGGCCTGAAATTGGAAGCAAACAAAACGTAAGTCAGAAGGTAAACAGATTAAACAGTGGAATATCCTCACAACAGAACATCCCACGCTAAAAAGAAGTGAGCTGTCACGAAGAAACTGCACTGAGAGACTTTACTGCATATGTCCAAATATGAGAGACTATGTCCTGCCAAACTCTGAGGGCAGCAGACAGACAACAGGTGCCTGGTAGCCACAAGGTGCAGCACAGGGCACACGAGGCAGTGAAGCCGTGATGCATGATGCCAGAAATGGTGGGAAGCCAGCACCGCATACTTCTAAGAGCATCAAGCGGTGTTCAAGTGATCCATGGAGTATTTGATAGCAACGCCTGGCGCCACTGGCCAGTGTGACTGCC
The DNA here is from genome assembly GCF_964271855.1 of Acomys minous. Taxonomy (NCBI): domain Eukaryota; kingdom Metazoa; phylum Chordata; class Mammalia; order Rodentia; family Muridae; genus Acomys; species Acomys minous. Next base: position 143,962,065 of record NC_140485.1, on the reverse strand, counting down.
ATGCATGTCAAGGTACATGCTACCTCTGGGGACATGGCAGACAGACCATGGTGAGCCCTGTGATGGTTCAGTGTTCAGGACAGTGTGGCTAGAAAGCTTTACTGCCCACGGAATGAAGCAGAGAGGACATAAACATAAATTACTCCACACCTAACGTCCTATTCAGCCTTGCCTTGACACTTGTGTTTGGGCAGAGATACCTCTGGCCTCCTCCCACTGAGGCGTGTGTGTGTGTGTGTGTGTGTGTGTGTGTGTGTGTGTGTGTGTGTGTGTGTGTGTTTCTCTCTTTATCTGGTCACATCTGATCAATACACCCATGACAGGGAATTCTCAGAAACCCACGGGCTTTCAGCGCTCCATGGGTGCCTGTAGAATGTCAGTGTGCATTTATAAATTACGACAAAGCACAAACAGAAAATAAAAGGTAATGATTTTTAAATGACAAGGCAAAACAAGAAATACACATAACTATCTTAACTAGTTTATTAATTAACTTTTGCTTCAAACCCATGGTTTTATTCATGTGTAAGTTTATGGGAACAAGTTGCTACTGCAAAAATTATTGGGGTAGCTTTAGATATCATAAAATATGTCAGTATTGTGAGAAAAAAGGTAACTATTTAAAATAGTTAAATTAGAAAAAAATGCCTTAAGCCAATTAAGTGTCTTCCCAAGCAAACATTATACTTGCTGTACTGCATTTTTTTTAAGTTTTAAAAATTCTAAAATGAAGTGTCTTTTTTTTTCTTGAATCAGAGTTATGACAAAATAGAAAGAAAACCAAAATTATTTCTAAGTTTTCAAGAAAAAATGTCTTTTAACTGAGAGATTTGGAGAACTTAGATCTCAAGATGAGTTCAGAAGGTTTGTGCAGGAACGTGGCAGAGAGACGGAGAGAGCTCCAACCAGAATTTCTTAGTGATGCCCCTGGTCTTCCCCTCCAACGCATGGCCCCATAAGACACCTTTCAGAGGTGCTCCTCTCTCAGGGTGACGGGACATACCACACATGCCACATTTGCAGAGATAGGCTCTGCTTTTTTGTGACAAAATGTTAATAATAAATGGCGCTCTGCAGCTGCTGAAAGCTTCAGCTTATGAAGCGTTAATATATGGACATAACAGCACACAGGTGCAGAAATTAAAGGCTCGTCACCTAGTGCAAGGACATGCCTTAAAACCTTAAGTGCTTCCTTTCCTGTGCACTGTGCATACAGCAAACACTTGGAGCCTGGGCCTCACCAGTGTGCACAGCTGCTGCTCACGAAGGAGGGAGGGGAGGAGGAGGAGGAGAAGGGGGAAGAGGAGGGGGAGGAGAGGGGAGGGGCAGGAGGAAGAGGGGGAGGAGGAGGAGGGGCAGGAGGAGGAGGGGGAGGAGGAGGAAGAGAAGGAGAAGAAGGGGGAGGAGGAAAAGGGGGAGGGGAAGGAAGAGGAGGAGGAGGAGGGGGGGGGAGGACGATGACATGCCCTGGGGTACAAGGGCACTTTGGAAAGAGGCATCCTTCTGGCTGAGGTGCCAGACAGACATGCTGCTGTGGTTTTCCAAAACACATCTACATTTTCTTACTTTATTAGCATAGTTTTATACTCAGCTGCTTTTCACGAAATGAGTAAACAAGCATCGTTGGTGACGAGCCATCTTTTGTACATAGTACCTGTGGCTGGAAAACCATGGCTAAATTTGAGGGAATTCTTGCTTTCGGCCAGCATTTGCCACATAAAAATGGAAGCCTGTATAAAGGACGGTGGGAACTCACCCAGCAGCCCTGCTACACAAACTCAATCTTACTCAGGGGACCTCCTGGAAATGGACACCTGGACCGCAGGTGGGCAGCAGCAAGCACTAGGACTCCATCGATGCTCAGCTCCATCTTCACACCCATCTTCTACTCAGGCCTGAATCACCCCAGTAGCGATGATTCTGATGTGGGTCCCCCCCCCAAATTCACATGCCGAAGCGTCGTATGTGAGAGGGTTTAGGCACAGGGCTTTTCAATTCAGAACTAAGTGGACAGAAGAGGTATGTCAGGGGCACGCCCCTGTGAGGAGGCAGAGAGGCTGTGCTGCACGCCAAGGAAAGACCAGCTCTGCCAGCTCTCCTTGCCCCGGGCTCAGCCCTAGCTCAGGAATGCCTGCCCCTTAAGCCGAAGGGCAGGGGGTATCAGCAGAATCTCCTCAGAGCCGCCAAGTCAAAATTATAAACAATATCAAAATTTGCTTCTGAAACGAGCTCAGGGAAATGTTTTTTCCTAAATCTCCAAGCCCCCTAAAAAGCTAAACAAAGGTCTGTGAACATCAGGGCGGCCTCACTTCCAGGCCGCATCATCAGACCAAAGCAGATGACAGGCGAATGGAAACATCAACGGGCCAGAGGCATCCCACGCAACATCTGTAGGTGGCACTGCCGTCGTTCCTCCCCTCACAACTGCTGCTGGCACTAGGAGGAAGCCGACAAGTGGACCATCTGGATTAATCCCAAATTCTGCTCTCAAGGGTCAGCTCGGCCTCTTGGAGGAGGAGGAGGGTACTCAGGACAAGTTTCTGTAAAGCTGAGACCGGCCACCCTCGGGGGACACAGACCCTTCTGAACAACGGCTTGCCGCCAGCAGCAACACAGATCCTGCTCAAGGGCCCCAGTGACCAACACTGAGGGCAGAGAAAGGGTTCTGCAGATAAGGGTTTGACAAGAAACCAAGTGAACAGAATCCATCCAAAAGGAAACGCGGGGCTTCAAAAGACCACCACCAGGAAAAGCGCAACAATGGCTCATGGGATAGGGTGAAATATCTGCTTATCCTGTGTCCATCTGGTACCCAGAGCGCATCAGAAGCCTTATTCTTGGAGCCTTCCTGAGAGCAGTGTTGTGTTTCATACCCAGTGTGACTATTAGGAACATTCGGATATATTCACCCCGGTAACAGTGAGTTTGTGTTCTTGGTGGCCTGTAAATTTTAATATTAGCTCCCAACACGCCAAGAAGAAAAGCTTAAAATGCATCACCGGGGCTGCTTCAGAGCCAGCAGTGCAGATGCTAAGAGCCCGTGGAACCATCTGCAAGAGTAGGTTCGGTGAGCAGGTTCTAGTAGCCCCCGGTAGCATCTGCAGAAGTCACCTACATGTACAACTGCAAATGCGGGAGCCCACACTCTGTCAGGATCAGCCGCAGCCCAGAGACGCCCACTTTCTTCTATGCTTCCCAAGGCTGTAAGCCACAGTAGCAGTAGCCTGGAAGGCTGTTAGGAGAGAGACTTCAGCTAGCCTGGCACAGCTCAGGAGAAGGGGGATCCTGCCTCGGTCTGCTCAGTCCACCACCTCCCACGCACCTCTGGCCTACAACACTCCACACTGCACCTCTCCCTTATCAGGTGCCCGCCACCCTTCCAGGTTCAGCGAGGAGGACCCCAGGCCTGGCCAAGTGAGCCTGCCATGAGGAGACTGCCTCTTTTCAGTTCCCATACACAAAGCCCCTTTTCTGTGTCCAGGGGCCTCTGCCAGAGGCAGAGCGCGCCCCTGACCACAGCCAGGCATCAGAGAGACGTTAGCAGGAAATACATGTTTAAGGCAGGTACATTCAGAGCTCCGCACAGCCCAGTGCTCTGTCAGCTTGAGGTACCCCACCCCCAACCCTCCCACCCCACGGTCCACCCCCCCCCCCACAGCCCATCTTTGGAAATTCACGCATCTCTGCCAAAAGCAGCTGGAGAAAGCTTGCATCCCAGGTTGGGCTGTGCATCCACATAGGATTCTGAAGTGTGCTTTTCCCCTTGAGACCCAGCAGCCTCAGGCTCACAGAGGCTTTAAGGGTGCCATGTGTAATCACAGTCCTTGGCTTGATTCATAACCAGCCCCATATCCTTTCTGTACTGTAGCTCCATCTGCACAGGAAACTCCTGTTGGACCCAGTGATTCGATGGCAAATTGAATTTCATTTCTCTTTAGAGAACAGAGTCAAATGTGTTTCTCTATATGGAAGTGTACTGGTGTGTTTCCAACCAGCCTAGCCCAGAGTCCATTCAATTTCACTAAAAAAAAAAAAAAAAAAAAAAAAAAAAAAAAAAAAAAAAAAAAAAGTTCTATCTTTTAATAGTTTAATTACTCAGAGTTTGATTGACATTGAAATCTGAGAGCTAAGCAGGTTTGAAATTAACGATCTCTCTTCCCATTATAGTTAGGAACCCCTCCCCACCCCTGTACAGTTAGGAAAATTAAATCAACTCTGTCATGTACATTTTTAAGCAGGATAAAGAACGCTTTAAAAGCATGTGTAGCTACACCTACACTTAATGGGAATTATGTAATTTATAGATTTTGATCTCTTCAAATGACCAAAGCTTTATAACGTACGTGTCTAAAGGGTATTTTGATGGTTTTATAATGTTGCTTTTGAGAAACAAGAGGAAAAGCCCAGAAGTTACAAACAAAATGCAATTCGTATTATTTTGCCCCAGAGGGAATGCAATTTAGCTTGATTTACAGCAGAATTAAAAGATAATTATATTTTGGCATTAATTTTAATATGTGCAGTAAAGCAAAAGTTATCAATCCCGAATAAGGCAGAAAATATTTCCACTGAGGGGGTCCCATAAAACCACAGGACATGGTGAGCATCAAGGATGTCCTCTGGGACATAAGCCAGAGAAGTGTTTAACCGTTGAGGAGGGACAGGCAGAGGGAAGCGGGGAGGAAGTGTCCGAAGATGACACAAGCCAGGTCTCTCTGTTTCTTCAGCTTGTGCAAAAATCCAGAAAGACAATAAAAGGTTGGGGAGCCCATGTTCAGCAGTCTGCAGAGAGACAGGCAAGACTTCGTATAGGGCGTGTTCTCCCCCAGAGGTCAGCCGAGGCTCAGCGCTGGGCTCGACCCAGGCAGGGAGAGAAAAAACAGATACTCAACACCTCCACTCTGCGTTTAAAAATAAACAAGGCAGTGAGATGTGCAGCGCCCAGATTCTCTACACCTTACAGCAAGGTCCATCTGCTGATGTGGGGCTGTAGCCCAGAGGCCTTCAGTGCTATAGGCGAGGGCCAGTCCTTGGCTGGTGCCCAGGCGGGGCTGCCTGCAGACAGACAGAACTACAGCTACAGAACCCTGACATAAGTAGGAAGATTACCCAGCCACATGGAACCTTGAGCTGGTACCCGGTGACCATGGACAATCTGCCCACCGTAGCTCACCAACCACAGCCTTTCAGAGCTTCAGGTGGTAAGATATAAGGAGATCCCTCTTCCTGTGCCAGGTAACAGAGCCTGCCTTACCGTAAGGAGCATCAGTAGGTCCTCCTGACAGAGAGAGGTGTTGGACCGTCTCCCTCCTCTCGTGGCTAGTGGATAACCTTAGATGTTATGCCCCATGCACTTCATTCTGATCACTGGGCGGATCTGAGGTCCATGAGGCTCCCAGTTGACCCGGTGATAACTCCTGGAATATTTCAATGCCCATGTAAGGGTTAAGGAAAGTGAAAAATGGCTATAGCTGCCTCACCTGGAGTGCAGTTCCCAGCTGGGCCTCTGGGTCCTGCAGTCCTGAATGGGCAAGCTTGTTTGTGGAGGGCACAGACTCAAACCAGAGCCTACCAGGTGGAGGAGCTCTGAGGTCTGTATGGTGTTCATGCGGATGGTGGATGCTACAGCTGCAGCCCGGACACAAACCATTGCTCATTATCTGGCGGCTGTGAACTCTGGGTAGAACGTCAAGGCTCAGAGGGAGCGACCAGGAGACACACTGATACCTCTGCCTCACTCCAGAGGTGAGGCCAGCTTCACCTTTCTCTGGACACAGTCTCTTGAGAGGAGCCTCTTCCCTGCCACCTGGCATCTTGTAGCTTGTGTTCATGGTGGTACCTTGTAAGGTCTCTGTCAGTCTCAATCCAGTCTGGCCCCATTTTGAAATGATTCTGGCCTTGGCCACGGACCCCAATCTGTCGACCCTCATGGGGAGTGGGAGGGTTATATCACCACTGTTCAGATGAGGGGGTGGTAGGGGCACAGTGCCTGTGTCCTCCCAATGCTCACTGCATAGGCTCTTATGGGTAGGTACCCCAACTCTGGGATCCCCAATGTTGTAGGGTGGATGCAGAAGACAAGTCTACTGAGTTTCTCTTTGGATGGCTACCTGTACATGGCGTTTCCTGTCTTAAAGTGGTTATTATTTACCTACTGTCCTGCTGGATGGTGAGGGCCGTTCTGACCCACACTGGCTACAAAAGACCAGGGAGGAAACTGTTCAGTGTGAGAATAGGTCACAAGGAGGAGGCACACAGCAGAGCAGTGCTGACTGAACACTCCCATGTGTCCATCATGTGCTAGAAAAACTGGCCGGTTGACCTGCACCTATCCACGGAAGTCTTGGGAAAGGACTTTGCAAAAGGTCAAAGGGCACATGTGCCTGGAAAGCAGATGCCCACTGTACCAGGGGCCCTGACACAGAAGCCCCTTAGAGACTCCCAGAGAAGTAACTGTGGACTTCTTACCTGACAGAACATTCTTGTAACTCGTCTGGGCTATAGCTCAGGCGCAGGAAGGGGAGAGGGCAGATCAGTGAGTTTGGTCCACATGTGCGCTTCATCTCAGAAAGGCTCTGCTGGCCTGAGGCAGGCTGTGGGCAACTTCCCTGCCATCCCCTCCCAGCCTGCCTTCCTGGTGACACTTGTCCTTCTACAAAACAGTTTCCATGGACATTTCTTGAGTTCACACACTACTTCCTATTCCGTACATGAACCATAGGAAAAAGCCCCCAGGTATTCATTCACAAAAGATTGTGACCTCTGAAAATAATGTGTAGACAGCAGCCTGGCTCTTGTGTTTGTTTGCTTGCTTGCTTGTTTGTTTGTTTGTTTGTTTGTTAAAAGATGATGCATGCTTTGCAGAGGGATGTGCAGCATGTGAACACGGTCTTGCTGGAGATGGTCTTCAAGTCACTCGCCACACCGAAAGATGTCTCTTCCCAGAGATAGGCGACTGGCCCAAAACCTCATCTCTGTGGTTCTTATTTTCCCCCAGGGTGTATCACCTGGTTCAGCTTCACATGGCTCTAGAGGTCCTGTTCAGATGTGCTTTCCTCCACTGACAGGTCCTCTCACTGTTGTAAACTACCAAGATTCAGGCTTGTACTCTGGAGAGTCATAAAACTCTGTCTTAGTTACTCTCTGTTGTTGCAAAAGACACGCTATGACCAAGGCAATTTATAGAAGGAAGTATTCAATTGAGGGCTTGCTCACAGTTTCAGAGGGAGAGTAGAGTCCACGACCATCATGGTGGGTGGTGTGTGGCGGCAGGCGGGCGGGCAGGCAGGTACAGTGCTAGAGCAATAGCTGAGAGCTTTCATGTTGAGACCATGAGGAGTAACAACTGGAATGTTGTGGGCTTTTGAAACCTCAAAGCCCCCGTGGCATGACTTTAACAACAAGGCCACACCTTCTAACCCTCTCCAAACAGTTCCACCAAATGGGGAACAAGCATTCTAACATATGAACCTATGTGGGCCGTTCTCATTCAAACTATGACAAACCCTATACAAACTGGCATTCGTGATTCAGGAAAAACAGTTATTTTATGATGCTGTTAACGAACAGTGCAAGAGAGAAAAACTGAGCCTCCTCTTTAGTATTCTAGGCGGGTGTTTGAAGGATCAGGACATGGTTTGAAAAGCCCTATATACATCCCACAAGAGAGAATGTGGACTAGATTCATATAAGTTTAATAAATACATAGGTTGAAAAGCACATAAGTGAAAGAATCTTTTAAAATCTTCTATCTAAGACAATTTGTAATCAATATATATCTCATGAACAGGAAAATAAAACTTAATATAGTAAGATGATTCAAGGCTGGGAAGAAGTGAACACATTTTATTTTATACCAACAGGAAAATTTGAAAAATAATGCATTCTTAGGTGAAAAGCAAATTTAGAATTTAACTCATTAATTTAATGTACATTGATTGGTTTTCTTACCAGGTTAAAGCAGCCAAGAAGGAAATGCCTAGTAATCAAAATATAATGGCATTGAAAGTCTCTGTCTCTGTCTCTCCCCACCCCACCCCCCTCAGTGATTTGTCTGTTTTTTTCTTGCTTAACAACAAGACAACGGTTCTATGAGGGCCCACAGAACTCGAGCTGGCAAAATTATACTAATTTAGAAAATAAAGAGCACTCACGGAACTACTATATGTAAGTTGTCACAGACTAGGAAGGCCTTGTGTCTTATTTGCAGGAATGGCTCCCACTGTCACTCTAAACCCTGAAGCCTGTTTGGGTTGCACTCACGCTGCCTCCTGATATGTAGCCAGGCTTTATAGCAAAAGTCATATGATACTGTTTTAGTATCAACTCGTGGGAGAAATGCTGATTTATGTGTATTATTCTCACGTAAAGGGAAGCCGTGCATTACTAGTTTGTCATCTACTGTGAAGGAAAGAACAGGCGAGAAGCGCACTAAGGTAAGTCAGCATTGACGACGCGGAGTAACAACTCATACCTCACCGCTCTCGTACTTGTTTGTCAGCCTGGGATGGAACCCGTGCACAGAAGCTGCCCATCTAGACTCTCTTACCTCAACTGTTTCGTTAAATAAACATCTCCATATCTGCCAAGGGTGATTATAAGTAAAGGTAGCTCTTAAAATAGAAATTAAATACAAACAAAGGTCTTCTGATGGGCAAGTTTACTAACAATAGTCAGGCCATAAGTCCTAGGAGCACTGACAGCTTTGCTGCTCATACCACTTTTAAACGTTCTGCGGTACCACATGGGAGCCACTTTCTTGACCCTCAGAAAGTAGACGGTAACAGTTAAGCACAAACAAAACCTAATGGTTTCACAGCCCATGTCTATAAATCACCTTCATGCCTCTGTTTTGAGTTCTCCTCGCATACAGAAGTGTAAAACAAACTGTAATGGCTTATGTAAACTGACCTTTCCTCCGGCCTTTTTTTCCCCCCAGTCCTCTGTACACTGAATGCTTGCATAGCTATTGGAGGGTAGTTGTTATCGGCCCCACACTCTGGCAACTGTGGTTGAGAGGTGACGGGCTTGTTCTGCAAGTTACCTGGCTAAGCTAACCCACCCCACAGCACAATTAAATGTGCCTTTACATTACACATGCCCAGTGACTGCGTTTGTAGTCATCTGTATGTTTCTCAGATCAAAGTCAGTCACGACCATATTGTTTCTCCCATGAGACGCTCTCAAGACCCACCAGTCAGTTAGTAAAACTGGAAACAAGCAGTAATTTAATTATTTTCTCATTCGTGCTTTGATACAGGACTAAGTCCGGTAACTTTTGTAAGTATGGCAACAGTTTTGAATAAAACCCGGGTTTTGAGCGTATGAGAGATGTATGCTGGTGACTTTTGATAAGTAGGTGCTCTGGATAGCGTTAACTATCAGCTGACACAGCCTGGGTCACTTGAGAGGACGGGGAACTGCCTCGATCATATCACCTATGGGCAAATCTGGGGGTAGGGGGTATCTTGATTATCAATTAATGAAGACCGTCTACTATGGGAGGCGGCGCTCCCAGGCAGATGATCCAGGACTCGCAGTATACGCCACTCTGCAAGGCAGCAAGCAGCATCCTTCACGGCTCTACCCACACTTCTTTGGCTGTGAAATGAGCCCTTTGATCTGCTATGTGGAACAGTGAGCCTTCAAGTTCTTGCTGGGGGGTCTGTCTTAGCTCCCACCAACAGTGGGTTGTAAGCCGAATGAAACCGTTCCCGCCCGAAGCTGCTTTGGGTCAGGGTGTTCTACCACAGCAACAGAAATAAAACTAAAACGACAGGGGAAGTTGCCTATAGTAATCATTGCTGGGAAAAATAATATTTTTAATCTCCTGCCATTTGCATACTTAAAACTGGTGGTGAAACCTTTGGGTTCTACCCTTCCTCAGAGCAGTCAAGGGAGAAAGTCTCACATCAGGGACAAGGTGAGGTTCCGCCATTCAGAGCCAGGGCCAGGAAGGGAGGGTCAGGGACCATCATGGGGTGGCACACTCAGTCCTCCGGAGTCCACTGGCCATTCCAGGACAGCCTTCTATTTCACCTTCTAGGCCCTTGTTTTGCACCTGTGCGGTATAAGTCAGCAAGCTTTCCCAGTTAGGGGTCACCCCCCGCCCACACACAGAGGGATTTGAGATTTTAGAACAGCAGGCACAGCCTTCCTGACAGCCAACCTCTTTGTGGAGGCACTTAGAGTCTTTCTGTTCTGAGCCATGACACCCCTCAGGTCTCTACGACACCTTATTAAAAATGCACTTTGAAAGAAGCAGACAGCCTGGACAGCAGCCCTCTGGCCAGAATGCCCTTAGGAGTGGCTGCCTATCATCTCTGCGCTCAAGGTCAATCCCAGGAAATTCCTGTGGTCACCCTGATCTTCCTTGGCTGCCTGCCCTCTAACCCAGAGAACAGGTTCAGATTCTGCAAAAGGCCAGAGGAAACACCCACTGACCTCCGTGAACTCCTGAAAGCGGGGCAGTCACTAACAAGCTATGTGGCTTGTCTACAAAACGTCAAAGCGGTGGCTTCTTAAGCTCAGTCTGTCACGACTGTTCCATAGCAGGCGCAGGACATACATCCGGAGGCTTTAGCCTAAAACAGCCAAGTGTTCAGACAGCCTGGAAACTTCCTCCAGGAGGGCACTCACCAACACCAGCCCCACTGCGCCTGAAAGCACAGCCCGACACGCAGCTGCGCAGACTTCCTTCAGAGAACGGAGAAATTCTGATGTAGAGAATCTGATAGAGACGTGCTTTTAAAAGGTAGTAGAAGGCAAAGCTCCCGGATTACATGCTCCCTTACACACTGTCACCAGCTCCCGGCTTACCTGAGTTTTTGTTGGTCTTGTTCTGCCGACTCTTCACTTGCTCAGTCCACAGTGTAGGATAGCGTGATGCAATATCTAAAGAGACAGCAAGATGGACGGACGGATCACCAGGAAGCACAAACTCTCTCGGCTGAGGAATTCAGTAGCTGCCCTGACTGCCCCGCCCCCACACCCCCACCCCCGCCCATAGGTGTAGTTCACCTTTTTAAAAGAAACAGTCAAAAATAAATGGTTAAATGTAAATGGCAAAAGAAACAATAATATAATTTTTTTTCTTAAATTCAAAAGTGTAAGTAAAATGTTTGGTTTGATAAAGACAGGTTCTGAGTGTTAGTACACACTCCAGTGTGAGCTGGGGATGTAGCACAGCAGCGGTGTGGTTCCTTGTCAGTGTACAGGAGGCCCTGGGTTTGCTCCTCAGCATCACCGGGGGATAAAGGGGGGGGGGGAGGGAAGGGAGGGAAGGAGGGAGGGAGGGAGGGGAAGGGAGGAAGCAGCCCCATGCAAAAACACATCCCACGTAGTAAAAGGTAACCTTGTGCAACATGAGGGTCTCACATAGTTGAATGATTAAGCACAAAATAAAATATTTAAAATACAGCTCCCACATAACACTGTTGAACAAAGAGTCCCCTTACTACCGAGTACCAACCGTGATTGCCTGTGCACGGCAGGGACGTTACTCTGCCCTGAGAGCACAGACCTTGCACATCGCCTGGGTTTGAACCCCCTTCCACGTGGGACAGGCAGCCTGGGGCTCCGTGGCTGGAGGGTTATTATGGCAGAGTCCAGGGCAGCCGCAGTGGACTCTAGGCACTGCTATTATTTGGAAACCATGCAAAGTCTTTCTTTTCTTAAATAATGTGAATCCCTTATATGTTTTCCCCAAATCCTTGTTGTCATAGGGACCAGATATGCGAGTTGGGGAAATAGCACATGATATCACACCTTTTTTAAAAAATTCAAGCGTGTACATGTCTATTAGTAAAATGACTACCAAGGTATTCTGCTTGGTAGAGGCCCATGGCGACGTGGGATGTCACCAAGAAGAAGCAATGGTGCCTCGTGACATTGGAAACAGCCACCCGTCACCAGCCCCCTCTGGACTGTTCTGCATCTCCATGAAGACATTCACCTGATTTCTTGACATGTGCAACCAAGCACAGTGTCTGCTTGCCATTCTCAGCACTGCACGTATAACGTGCTCTCAATCTGCAGGCCTGCACATCCTATAGAAGCACCCTTCGGCATCACTTGAGCCGTCTGTTTCCTGACCTTCCTGGGTAGCTCTCCTCCTGTGTGGTGAATGCCCTCCTATGGTCACAAGCCAGTGACATCAGGCAGAACCCTTCTTTTTGTGGCCAGGTTGTGAAAACCATTGTACCCTTATCTGCTTGGTACCGCTTCCCTGCCCTGCCTGCCCCTCGCCGCTCCCCATGCTGTTCCCCCATCACCGGCTCACCTTCTTCATCTCCTTGAGGCTGAGTCTCCAATGCTGGGGCTGCAGCATCATCTGAATTCAGAACGGAAAAGATTTGCAAGGAGACTACAATTATGAGAGTAAGGTAAGTAAGTGTGCATCCAGGCTGGAGCCCAGGGCTTGCAAACCACCCACAGAACCAACCGCCCAGCACACAGCAAAAGGCCACCAGGAGGGGACGAGGACAGAGACCCACAGGGGTCATTGTGGGAGCTGAGTCCCAGTTCCTGACAGGCAGGGGCCACTTTAGAAGCCGCGGTGTGGACCAGCTAGCCTCACCTTCCCCATACACTCTTCCAGCTGTTTACCCATGATGGCAGAGAGGGGGCGCTTCGGAGTAGAATGCATAAGAGGGGAGCTATGGTGTGGGAAGGGTAAGGCTAATGAAGAGGTGGCTGGGAAGGCAGGGTGGACACTGAGAAGAGTGGCCCTGTTTCCTGGAGAAGGATAGTTCCTCATTGAATTTACTGACCACCGCCCCGTGGATTCCTGGGACCTTCACAGTCAGAGCAGGTGATGTAACAGTGGTTGTGGCACTTGGCCTCTCTGACTCTCTCTACTGCTTTCATTTAAGTCTGCCCAGGAGATTTTGATACACTGGTTTCCGAATCAGCATATAAGACAGAGCCCGGCCATGGGGCCTGGCTAGCTGTGACCCACTGTATCTGGCAGCTGTCCCGAAGCCCCACATAAGGGTTAGAGGGCAGCAAAGAAGACTTATTGCTAAACCTTCAAGCTTTAATAAGCTCTTGAAAAAAGTCTGATGTCCACACATCAAGAACTCAATTCGACTTACATGGAACATGCAAGCGTAGTGTTTACAGTGAAAATGACACAGGGGAAATTTGCTGCTGAGCTATATTTTTCCCCCTAAGAAAATAAAACGAAAGGAATAATGCATTTAAACCAAGTTCAATATACTAAGAATTTTGAAAGATAATTTTTAAAAAGCCTTTAAATGGCATGTGTGAGTCTCTTGGGGTTTTGGCAAAAAACCAAAAATAAAAAATAAATAAATATAAATAAACTAAAAACGATCGGGCATGAAGTTTGAGGCCAGCCTGGTCTACAAAGTGAGTCCAGGACAGCCAAGGCTACACAGAGAAACCCTGTCTCCAAAAACCAAAAACCAAACCAAAACAAACAAACAAATGAAAACAAAAAAACCTAAACAAACAAAAAAAATCATTCTTGCTGGTGTGTATTGCTAAGGAGCAGGTCACCCTGTGAGCCACTCACAAAATCAGAGTCCCTGCTGGCTGACTGTAGGTCTGGATGCCCAGAGTGAGGTGAGCATGGTTGATGTCCAGCCTGAAGGCAGAGCAGTGCCCAGGCCCTGTCCATCCAGCTCAGGCCCCTGTGTGGGCAGTCCTCAGTTTTCCACCTGCCCTTGGAATGCTGTGTCTCACGGTGCCACATACCTTCGGTGCCATACACCCACGGTGCCACACACCCACGGTGCCACACACCCACTGGAAGCCATAACTCAGCCTAACAAAACAGACACAGCTGACAGAGTGGGGGAAACTATGCTTTCCTTCCGTGTCTCTGCTATGTCTCCCTTTTTTCTCTAAACCTGGATGTTGCTTCATTAACGCATCCTTTCTGTGGGGTGCGTGTCCAGAGACCAGTGGAGTTCAGTCCAGAGTCCTGCTTGTTCCTTGAATCTGTTTTGTACCCATACCCCACATTCCCAGGGTGTCCCACAATGGACCCCATGAGCACCCTGATAAGGAGATGCTTGCAAGTAGCAGAGTCCTCTGCCTCCCCCTCCTGTCAGCATCAGGTTAACTTTCTACTCATAAGCTGGCACTTTTTTCCTGTTATCTTATAGACTGGAGGTCAAAGAGTTCACTTGAGCATCCTTCTTTCTTCTAAGTGCAAACCATGCCCCCTTGTGCCTTCCTGTTCCAGCAGGGTGCTGCACTGTTTTCTCCCACCCAAAGCTACTCGTGGTGCCCCCTGTCAAGTACATATTCTACCACAAAACCATCCTCCTGTAAAACCTCAGGATCTCTCTAGACTGATCAATGGCTCTGCCTGTTTCGGACTCCTCTGAGCATATTTCAAGCCTCTGTGGGTGGCCTAGTCCTACCTGCATGTACCACAGGCCTCTCCGTATCTAGCCCAGGCCCCTCTGTATCTACCCTGGGCCTCTCTGTACTTATTCCATGATTGTATCTTAACTGTACAGAGACATTTCTCCAGGGCAGGAAAGCCCAGGTCCTGTCCAAGAGACTTTCAGTTTTGTTCCTTGGGGATGGGGTTGAATACATTCATTTCTCCATGTCTTGTCTTCACACTACTTCTCTTTGTCAGGTTTATTATAGTATAACCCACAGGAAAAGAAGAGAAATGCCGATGGTTAGGTTTTTAAAAATTCATTTCATCTTGAAAACCTCTCCTGACCTCTCCTGACTCCAAAAATCTAAAAGCAGATTGTGTGTTACAGGGACCGAGGGGGAAACTGAGGAAGGTCAAGGAACCAAGGGACAGGTCTTCCCAAGTTGTCTCACTAGGCAGGTTACAGCCCAGGAGAAGAGGAATTTAGTCATCAAGTGGTCCCCAAGGAAAGAAGTCAAATGTCTGTTTCTTGCTCAGAAGAGAAGCTGCCATAGAGAAAGATTTTGCCTCCTCACAGGCAGACACATATCACAGTATCAGTAATTTCTACAACTTGGAATGTGTGAGAGGCCAAAACTTTGAACCTCTAATCTCTCGCCAAGTGCTTCTTTTGATGCTGTCTGAGCCACTCAACACACTTACAGTAGAACCCAGGACCCTATAGGGACCCTCACATACCCACAGCATTGCCTGACACACCTACAGTTGAACCCAGTACCCTACAGGGACCCTCACACACCCACAGCATTGCCTGACACACCTACAGTTGAACCCAGTACCCTACAGGGACCCTCACACACCCACAGTGTTGCCTGACACACCTACAGTTGAACCCAGTACCCTACAGGGACCCTCACACACCCACAGTGTTGCCTGACACACCTACAGTTGAACCCAGTACCCTACAGGGACTCTCACACACCCACAGCATTGCCTGACACACCTACAGTTGAACCCAGTACCCTACAGGGACCCTCACACACCCACAGTGTTGCCTGACACACCTACAGTTGAACCCAGTACCCTACAGGGACCCTCACACACCCACAGCGTTGCCTGACACACCTACAGTTGAACCCAGTACCCTACAGGGACCCTCACACACCTACCATGTTGCCTGACATACCTACAGTTGAACCTAGTACCCTACAAAGACCCTCACACACCCACTGTGTTGCCTGACACACCCACAGTTGAATGCAGTTCACTTACAGCTCAGCTTGACACATCCACAGTGGTCCTTCTGGACACACAGTAGTACTTGAACCTGCCACACCCACAGTGCAGCCTGACACAGCATAGTTGAACACAGCATTTCTACCTACAGTTGAATGTGCCACACCCACAGTGTTACCTGCTACATCACAGTTGTCTTTATACACTACAGTGCTGAAATGCACTGTACTATTGCACACATACAATTGCATACCTACAGTTGAACACAACATACCCAAAGCAGTCCTGAGTCCCTTACAGGGGTCCCCACACAAGCTGAAGCTAACACCCCTGGGTGTACTGCCTGACCCACAGGCAGCCAGCAGAAAGCAGAGCTGGGCAACAGTTCCCAGCACACTTCGGCTTTAACGTGAGAGTCATTTCACGGCGCGATGAGACCAAACCTCATACATCATCATGCAAAGTTGTTTCAGGAGAGTTACCTGCTTTTCCAGCACCTTCCCGCTGCGGCAACTTTTCATTTACTGAACCTACGAGAGGAAAATAAAGAACAGAGTTACGATGCCCCGCCAAATGGTTTCCACCAGTTAAGGAACGCGCCCCCATCCTTCCATTTTAATACGTTCAAAGTGCATCCTCATGTTCTAGCTAAATTATACAAGTCATCTGACAACACAGGGGGAAACTCTCACCCGAAGTGGTAGCCCTGACTGTATGGGGGAGCCCCCTTTTCCGAGATTGTACAGCTATGTGTAGAAGACCTTTACCCCAACATGAGGCAATATACGCTCCCCAAAAAACAGCCTCAGTCTACTTGTCAACACACATCACCATGATGAATGTCTACAGACACAAGCTACAGAAGCTATAGGAAACCAAATCGTTGGCTTCAGCTGCAGGCTGACTGTAGGAAAGGAAGTGCCGACTTGTCTGTTGTAGAGGACCACAGACCACTGACAGATCTACAGAGTGTGAAGCTCTCAGGACAGTGAGGGACATGGGCTGAGGATATCTCAGGAGCTTGCCTCCTACAGACGTGCTATGGGTGTCTGTGTCTCTACTGAACTCATCTGCCTTCTGTGTGAGGGCCATGCATTCGGCACACTGCCCGTTTGTTACTTTGTGGAATTGCACAGCGTGGGCACAGTTCTCACAAATCTGCGGCGGTGACGGCCCTTTGTTTCCAACACACCGTAACTGCATCAGATAGCAACACCACATCACCACCTGCTCTGTGTGTCAGAAAAAAAAATAACCTCTGCTCAAAGCAGAGACTAACACAATGCCCCTCGGCAGGCAAGGCTGCAGCTTGAAATTTGTTACAGTTCTTTCCAGCTGTGAATATAATGCTGAAAGAGAGATCAACACTCCCCACTACAGGCAACGGTGACTTTGTGGTGTTGTTTCAGTTGCTGGCATTTCTTGGAAAACAGTAGTAATGTGTCGGGGAGACACGGAATCGAGTGGTTCTGAGGCTCCCGGAAGGCAGGCGGCAGCTCTGCATGTCCCAGCCCTTCCTGATGCTTCCACAATGCTGCTTAAGATACCTGAGAGATAGGAGCCCACAGCCCGGGAGGCAGCTGGACTTCCTGGATCACTCCAAGGCTGGTACCTTCTTATTCCTGACTAAATTGTTCTCCCACGGGGGAAAGCGATCGTGTTCTATGGCTCCCGGGGTCAGGGTTTGCCCTGGTGAGAGTCATAGCTGGCCACTCTGTACTCCTGTCCCCGAGCCGCCCCGTTGCTACCTGGCCTGCCCCACCTTCAGGGACCGGCTCCTTACAGAGCTCCCGTGTTGACTCCTCCTTGTACTACCATGTGTAGCTATGATGAACCGAAGCGTTCCCTCTTTTGACTCCAAGTGACTTTTGGTACTAACTATGTCCATCCAAGCATGTGGGTCTTAATTTGTGAGTAAAGTATAAATATTCCAGATAATCAAAGGACCCCCTTGAGAAAGCCTCAGGGCTGGATTAAGATAATCTCTTGTAATCTGAGGAGGAAGCAAGCTGTTGACCAGAAAGCTGATCAGAGTCAGGATCAAGAAAAGACATGACAAGCTACTCCTGGGGTCATGAGTGGGGTGTAGGGTGTGGGGTGTGGGGGCAGGTTCTCTCGGAGCAGCCATCACTGGGTTCATAGGGCCCCTCATTTCAGTCAGCATTTACAGACTGGCAATAATAGTTCTATCTTGATCTCCGTCTGTCAGAAAGAGCTTCTCTGCAGGACCAAGTATCCCTGATCACACACTCTGCCATCCAAACATTGTGAACTAAGGAATTTGACACGGAGGAGTCCATCCAGGATCAGGGAGGCCACAGCTTTCTGTCCTGCCTCCCTGCAAGATGCTGGCCTGGAGGACTGGAAAGGGAGCTGCAGCCAGGAGAGTGGGCAAGCCAAGGGACCGCAGGACCACAGGACCGCAAGACCGACGGAGCAGCTGGGATTTCTCACAACGCTCGCTTGTCTTCTGTGTCCACGGTGGGATGCCCCTGTTGTGTCACTCCGGACCAACACCAGAAGGTCATGCTAAGTGTCCTCTGTTAGTGAGCATCTGCCTCCTGAAAGGTGCCTCTTAAGAGAGATGTCCTTCTCTGAGCAGCTGCAGGGGGCACATCTAGTGAAGGAAACCCACTATGTAACGGGGTGCCAGTGAATTATGGAGGGACGCTGGACTCTTGACACTCGCAGCCTAGGTACTTGGTTTAAATACAGATCCAGCCCACTTGGCAATATAACATGGGGCTGCCCTCGACCTCACAGAGGCCAGTGCTCTGATGACACACTGGCCCTGTCCCCAAATAAGTGATGAGGCTTCCGGTGTGGGCACTAGGAAGCAGCAGGTGTTGCTCGCTCACCTACAAGAGCCAACGTCCCCATCAGAGCAGAAGAACCATCCCAGAAATCAGACTCTGTAGAACTCAGGGCTTTTCTTAGGAGAAGGAGAGGGGATGGCAGGGAGGCTGGGAGAATTAAAAACAGACCCATGCTCTCTCTGTCAGGACAAGCATCTCCCTTTGTCATTTAGCAGGTGCCAGTGGCTCCTGCTTTCTCTTTTCTCCCTCTCTCTCTCTCTCTCTCTCTCTCTCTCTCTCTCTCTCTCTCTCTCTCTCTCTCTAACAAGAGGGCATGCACATAGCATGAAAGATCAAGCCAGCGCTGACAATGCAGCACAGGAGGAAGAGAGAGGGCGTGGGCCTCCTCAGTGCAGCCCGTGACCTCCGCAGACCTGGATTTACCTCTCTAAACCCATTTCCTCACCTACAAAATGGGCAGACTGTATGAGGCCCATAATCCCAGCCCTTGGCTGAGGCATGGGGCAGCCTCAAATTTGAGGCTGGCCCATGCTGCACAGCAAGGCTGCCCCAAGAATAGCTACACCACAAAGCGACAAATAGGCAGTATGGCGACCTCATGGAGAAGCATGGCCCACATACAGAAGGAAGCCAGAAGCGGTGTTTTCTGCCTGTTCAAAAATGGCCCATGGCATTGCTCTGTGAAGGAGTGTGCCAAGTCACTAGAGAGGGGCGCTCATGCCCACACCGCGGCTGCCTCTGCCATCAACTTTCTCCAATGTGTTTGCTCATTTGCACCACCACTCTGACATGCCACCGTGGGCTGCTGCATAAACGGCACGGTAGCGTGATGCCAGGAAGCTCAGTCTGATGCACGGAGAAGCACTCAGTTAGCAACACGGGCACCCACAGCGCCTGGGCAGCTCTCAGCCTGCATCCCTCACTGTCCTGACAGCTTCACACTCCTTCGGTCTTTCAATGCTCAAGACCCAGCCCTACCCAAGACAGAGTTGAGGAAACTGAAGCCTGGAAGGTTAACTGGCTACTGAAAAGTGGGGTCCAGTCAGCTCACTCTCTGCAGCCAGCAGGGGACTGGGAAGGAGCCAGCATCTGGAGCGCCTGGGGTGAGGGCTGCGTCCACTGTCCTTTGGAGTGGGCTCCAAAAGCTCACTCTACAACCTCCCAGTCCATCCACCCACAAGGCCACTGACTACAGTGGAGTCTACAACAGGCTCCTAGGGCTGCTTCTCCAGGTAGCTGGGGGGACACTCAGGCCACCTCCTTACCGCTGCGGCTGCTGAAGGAGCAGGGCACCAGTCTTTGCCCATATACTCTTCCACAACTGGGACCTGCGCTGCCCCCACCAGCTGTGGGTCCCCTCAAATCAGGGGCACCTCCTCTCGTCTGCACTGAGCCCGCCATACAGCTAGCAGTCTGAACTGTCGACCTCAAGGCAGAGTAAGAGGAAGTAGCTTCCTGGAGCTGATGGGAAGCTCGCCCCTCCTGCTCTTCTTCTGCACGGAGGGAATCACTCTGGCCTTCTGCACAGTCTTTGGAGGGTTTGACGGACAGAAGCCACACTGTGGATAAGCTGCCATGGCTCTCTCACACGCACTGCACTCACAGTCACGGGCTCTGGGGCCCACACAGGAACACAGCCTGTCCTCTGCCCTCCTCGGCTCAAGCTTCAGAAGTGAGGGCCAACCAGGAAATGAAGAGATGACGCTTGTCTTAAGGTTTGCAGCCTATCTCCAGAAGTGCCCAGGTATTGCTCTTTAAGTGAGCAGTATAAACCAGGGCTACTTGCTTATAAAAGGCCTCTTATTTTTTTTTTGGAAAGTTTATTAGAACATGTGAGAGGAAACCCCTTGAGAACTATATAGGGCAAAGGGAACTTCACGAGCATTCTGAAAATTTAATTTCATAGAGACCATGCTAACAGAGGCCAGGGACTATCTTATTCTTTCATGAGCCTCGCGAAAGATCATCTGGTCCGATCTAAAGACTTTTGTAGCTTATCCCTGGGTCTTCCACACCCTGGAGTAGAATTCTCTGGACCAAGCAGCAGAGATGGGTGTGAGAAGATTCCAGAAGAGACCACAAACCTACCCAGCCCTGTCCGAATGTCCACAACTATGGGTCACAAGTTTGAACATTCCATCTCAGTGGACAAGATCTCTCACCCTGAAGCACCTGCCTGCCCTCAGCTCCAGGATGTGGTCCCAGGTATGGGGGCCAACCAGTATGATGTCACCACATACAAGTTATACTGTTTCTGTGCCTCTCCTGAGAATTTGAGCCTACTTCAGAGGCGAGGCTCTGACTAAGGTCCAAGTGAAGACTCTCAGGATAGTGTGATGCTAAAAGTCCTTCCACTGGAGAGATGGCTGGTAGTGTACAAGGTCACTCACTGTCCTTTCACAAGACCTGAGCCCAGTTCTAAGCATTCACATCAGGCAGCTCACAACCACCTGTTACTCCAGTCCCAAGGGATGTGACTCCTGTGTCCTGTGCCACCAGCTGCAAACACATGCACACAAACACACATGCATGCACATACACACATAAATAAAAATAGGGGGTTGAGGATTTAGCTCAGTGGTAGAGTGCTTGCCTAGCAAGCACAAGGCCCTGGGTTTGGTCCTCAGCTCTGGGGGGAAAAAAGAAAAAAAAAGTAAAAATAATCCATCTTTTTTCTAAGACGTTGCATGAAGGGTCAGCCTACAATATCCTTAACCTGACTGGCTAGGAATGAGCTCTCTCTTGGTCAGTGCTCAGGGCAGAGAGCTGAGATTAAAACTCTAAGCTATTTCCAAATTACAGAATTACCCAACTACAGGGGAAACGTCTTTGTTTTTAGCACCTACTTGGATGCCCAGCCATGTCAGCCTTTGAAAGTAGAAGAGAAAGGACAGGAGGAAGAGTGGGAGGAGGGGGAGGAGGGGGAGGAGGGGGAGGAGGATGGAGGGGAAGGAGGGGGAGGGGAAGGAGGGCAAGAAAGGCGGAGGAGGAGCAGACAATAGTATCCCTGAAGAAACATAAGCTTGACCAGCAAGGGACATGAAGAGTAGGATGAATGCTTTGCCATTTTTCTTGGACATTCCTGGTGCCAGAGAGGGCCCTGCAGGCATTAGCTGCAGGCCAGGATGGAGCGCTAGGTGTGCTGGGCTTCGTGAAGCACCTAAGTCCCCCGGAGGAATTGAGCACAAAACACCTGCTCTCAGGAGGGAAACAGGAAGTCACCCAGAAAGAGCTCAGTTCCTCTAAAAAGCACCTTTTGTTTTCAACTCCCAGCCACCACTCTCCCTTGAGGATACCCCACCTCCCCGGAAAGACAGGTGTAATCCAAGAGGCGGAGAGTCAACAGCACTCAGGGGTGAGTTCCTCTCCTATACCTTCCAAACCTGCCCTTATTTATGAGAACCACGCCTCTTGGTGTTTTTCTGAATGTTGCTGGACAGACAGAATGGTGTCCTCCATGTGTCTGTAGTGCACACCCATTGCTGGCCCAGCCTCCAGGCTACACCAGTGTCCCCCAGGCCCCACTCACTGCTGGTTCCCTGGTGGCCAACGCTTGGCAAAAGCTGCAATAACAGTGAACAGTGAGTGGGCTTCTTGCAAAGTGAGTCCAGGTGGGAGGTGCTGCAAGAACTGGCCGAGCACTGTCCTGTGCTGAGAAGAGGCCACTGGCTCAGAAATGCCCACTGAGGAGTCAGACAAAACTGGGAGGAAAAGCCTAAAGGCGCTTGAGAGCTCCACACTTCCTCTTCTGCCTGAGCCCTCTGCCCCTCACACCTAGATCTCCACGCACGAACCAGAAGGACAGGCAGGTCACTGGTTTATGGTCTATGGGCTAATTACTTGTTAGTGTGAGCGGTAGCCATCAAGGGAGGCTGGCATGGTGGAAGCCTCCATGGTTGGTTTTTTTAAAAGATAAATGACGTCATCCTGATCTCTCAGGAAAATTGCGGACCAGCATTCAGAATGTAAACAAAATGTTCAAGGCTAGCGGGATGTTAGCTGTGATTGTCAGCTTGACTTGATCTGAAACCAACTGAGACACGGCCACTCAGCCGTGGGTCAGGGTGGGAAGGTTTTCCCCCTAAGTGTGGACATCACCTTGCAGTGGCAGTCAGACAAAGGCAGTGAGGGGAAGGGCTTTGCCTTTTGCCTCATTAACTTCCGGTGGCCATTGCTACTACATTCCTCTGTGGATATCAGAACCCAGCTTTCAATGGGTACTAAAAACCCAGGGACGCCCCAGGAATTTTCCAGGCCTTTGGCACCAGCTTGGAACTGTGGAGGCAGAAGCATCCAGCCTCGCAGACTGATCCGCTACTTAATTCAGAAGACAGCCACTGTGGGACTACACAGGTCACATCATGTAAGCCAATCCGATAGGTCCCCTCTGTTGTATGTCCATCCTGTCGGTTCTGTCCCTCTGTGGTCGCCACAGGACACCTCCCGGCTAGAGCTGGTTTTGTCCCCTGCCCTGTGTTGTACTTTCCTGTGGCTCCTCTGAGTCACAGATGCCAGCACCACAGCCTCAGTGAGGGAGGCAGGCCTGTATCTGTCTGCACCACTGCTTATCCTACTGTGAATCTACAACTCTGTCGTGTTTCATGCTATAGACATCAGCAGGCTCAGCCCCAGGGCTCCGTCTTGACAGCCAGTGTTCCTGTAGGCCTGCCACGTATGTGTTTCTCCAGAGTCCATTCCCAGAAGGAAAGAGCTGGGCCTTTAGTGACTGGCTTTCACACTGCCATGGATGGTCTGTTGTCCTGTCCTCACCAGCTCATCACAGAGTCATCTGCTGTGTTTCTCTGTCTCCAGGCCTGGGTACTGGGTGCTACCCTGGCACCATGACTCAAGGACATCCTCTAGAAAATGCTACTGTTTGACCACTTCAGAACTGACAGACTCTGCATCCATGGCTTCAACATACAATTGTAAAATGACTGTTCATGCTCACCCAGGGCAACTAAGGGTGGAAGGACATTGGGAATAGCTTGGGGCCATGCCATTGGGCACAAACCTAGAGGGGACATCCACCCTTATGTCCACCTGGCTGCCACAGAGCATGTTTACACATGGCCCTAATCAGCACACACAGACACAAATTCATACACATGCATGCACACATACACACATTCACACATACATATACATGCATGTACACGTACACCACGTATACACACACACACACACACGTGCCATGTAAATAACTACACGTACACACACCCACATGTAAACATGCACATACATGCATATACACACATTCAAACACATACATAGTCTTCTGTTCATTTCTAACCTAGTTTCTGAATTCTGGTTTTATGGAGTATACATATATGGTAAATTGGGCGTGGATTTGAAGGCAGAAGACATGTACTGAATTCTGAAGATTTACCTGAGTTTAGCAGGTGACTTATGTAGGACAATACACAGCACTTTACTGTCCATCTGGCCGCAGATGGCATGGGCCTATTCAAAGCACAAGCTCCTTGGGGTTTGCGGACCAACTCAGGGCCACTGTAGCCTGCTATCACACCCAGACTAATGTAAAGCAACACCCACTTCCCCACTTCTCCATCGGGCTGTGTCATCACACAGGAACTAGTCCATCAGATTATGTAGAAGTACACTGTTGATTCTGTCGCTGTGGGGTGAGAGTGGGGTGCTCAGTTCCCCCTTCAGCTCTCTCTCTCTCTCTCTCTCTCTCTCGAATTTCAAAAATCCCTTAGTTGCTCCGTGCAGCCTGATGATGTTTCCCAAAATGTTAGGAAAATAATTACAGTCCTCTCATCCCATGGGTTTGCAGAGCGAAAGCTTAGCGTGCCGCTCTGTGGGAGCCGCAGACACATCAGTCATTACAACCTGGTGGGAAAGGCACCAACCTAATTGATGAGGGAGGGAACAGCCAGTCAACCACAGGACACACAAACCACTCTCTCCCTCAATGGGGGGTCAGCCATCCCAAAGACCCCTGTCCTGCCCAAGCAGGGCCTTTTGTTTATATAAGTCCCCATCTCCTGCCTCTGCCTCCAGAGTGCTAGGATTACAGGCGAGGGCCACTCTACTGGGCGTAAACTTTCATCATATCGTTGCCTTCTTTCTTATCCAAGCACTACACACACTTAGGGTTTTAAGCAATGGGCCAGAATATTCTCCCATCTGTACTGTCAGTGCAGACAAAGACAACGGGGAATTTGCACACAGTCACACATCACTGGCACCAGGTGGGAAAGCTGGTACAGTCTATTCCAGAAGCAAAGGGTGTTCCGGCAGGTGAAGCACCCAACAGTTTCGCACACAGCTCTGAGGACACTCCTTCACACAGAACTCAGCTTTCCTAACCGTATGGCTAGGATCATGGGAGCTGCCATGCCCTCTGCTTTCTCCCAGGAGAGCAGCTTGCACACAATGCCACTCGGATGAAAACAGAGCCACAAGGCTGTCCCCATCCCCCCACCCCCTTCCTGTCATTTTCCTCCACACATCTGTATAGGAACTACTCAATGTAAACATTAGCTCGTGGGGAAAAAAA
Source organism: Acomys minous (assembly GCF_964271855.1). Classification (NCBI taxonomy): domain Eukaryota; kingdom Metazoa; phylum Chordata; class Mammalia; order Rodentia; family Muridae; genus Acomys; species Acomys minous. Next base: position 143,937,125 of record NC_140485.1, on the reverse strand, counting down.
TAGCACTATGTAGGTTTCAATGGCAAAACAATTTTGAAATAAAACAAATGTATTTCCAGTCTACATGGCATACAGCATGTGGGTTTCAGAGAGGAACAGTCACCAAAATATAGGATTTGTCACACAGTACCAAGGAGGCCACAGCAAGCGAGCTCTGACCAGTATCCAGATCCTGCCTGGGTCACAATAACACACAGAATCTCAACAGGCAGTGCCTGACCCTTAAGTATAAAACAAGTCTGACAGTTAAATCCAGACACTAACATTTTAGCCCTTAAATGACTTGGGTAACTGTATGTCTTATGTTGCTAACCACTGATAGGTTTGCCTATTTTCATATTAAAACCCAGAAATTTCGATGACAGGACCTTTCAGCTTCGTCAGACAGTCTCCCCAGCAAGTTAGTCAGGCCCCGGCTTGAGACCATTTTCACATAAAAAAAAATTATCTGAATCATGTATAACCTTTTTTGGTAAGATATTAATGGAAAAGGGACCATTTTATAGACTGTGAGCCGGCCAGCCTTGTTACTTCCAGTACATCCAGGCCTGTCTGAGTAATAAAACATCACACATAAATGTCTGGAAACTGAACCATGAGGAATGGTCCACTTTCCCTTTGAAAACTCATACATATATATATAAAACCAAGACCTTTTGCTGTTTTTGGCCAAAGGAAACAATGGGTCATTCAAGCTGGTGACTCGAGCCTGTGTGGTTATAATTTCAAATAACTCAAGCCCAGTGTGTCCCTAGGGTGAGCTGTCCCCTGCCACAGCACGGAAACAAAATTCCTTGCTTTCACTTCAGGTCTATGTGGCGTGGCCCATAGTGAGCTCATCCCACCCTGCCCCCACACCCACTCTCTAAATGTCCTTTTGATTTGTGAGGAACTATGAGTAAGATGACCAAGAGAAACAGAGAGAAGTTCCTGTGAGGCAGGCGTCAGTCAGACTTACCGGGGCACCTGGGTGTCTTGTGGGCCACCGCGGTGCCACTGATTGGCCTTCCATTTGGGGTAACACACCAACAGTATCCCGTGTAGCTGTGGCACTGGACCTGCAGAGAAGGGACAGGAAGGTGAGCTAAGCACTCCCAACTCTCCTGCAGAGTCACCTCAGAGGCCTGAGGAGAGCCGAGACTCTCGGGTGCTGTGTTTGGCTGCTCGGTGGAAGCCGTACTCTGAGCTCCGCCACAGATGTATGGAGAAAAAGGAACCAAATACATTACTGATGGCAGCGAGGGCTGGTCCCTGCCGCAGAGACTCTCAAGCACCCCCCCCTCCGCCCCCATCACACCCTCCTGTCACACGTGGGGAAGCCAGTCCCCAGTATCTTCCAGGGAGCCAGAGGCTGACTCAGGGAGAAGAGGCAGGTGTCTCTCTGCAGTGCTTCTCGGTTTCCCCAGAGCCCTCCGCCGGACCTTCAGGAGACTACAGCCTAGGGGACATCCAGGAGTGCCAGCACCACCCCATGCCATCTTCTCTCCCCTCATCTCCCAAATGTCACCTGACTTTGCTGAGGCATGCGGACTCTCACTTCACATGAGATGATGCATGTGGACTGAAGAATGCTTTTACTGCCCCCGCCCGACTCCCAGAACCTACTGTACTGGCGGAGTACTTCTGGCAGCCCTCAGTCACAGCACTGACTCTCTCAGGTAAGAACCAAGCTATTTTTGACAGAGTCTGGCCAACAGCGTGACCGTAGGCAAGTCATGACTCGATGGAGCAGCATCCAACTGTGGACTCGGTGGGTGGCTGAGTCATGAGGCTTATTATGAACGAGGCAAACGCAGAGCTCAGCCAGTTGACCGGGGTTAATGGGCCTTTCTGAGAGAACTGCCTCGTGCCCTATTCATGTGGCACAAGCTGCAGACACCAGAGCGGTGGTGTAGACACCTGTGCCAGCTGGGGTCTGAAACGTTCCCTCGAGTAACTAGTTAGACTGGGAGGCTCCTGAGGCTGGCATCTCAGAAACACAATGACCGTTTCCTGCCCAACAGCTCTGGATCCTTCCCTTTCACCCCTGTCCCTGGCACCTCAACCCCAATGGTCCAGGCGTAGCCTCTCCCAGCAGCGTGAAATCACCTGACTATAGGTGCCGTCATCATTGCATTCTGGGATAAACACTTGCTGGAACTCCTTCCGGGCCTGCTCCTGGGTGTACTTCCGCTCAGCCACACACCTGGATACGTCTGCGGATAGACCACAGCAAAGCAGTTACAGGGGAGCAGCGGGGGACAACAGATGGCGTTCTGAGAGACAAGCACAGCACGAGCTGCTCCGAAAGCACTGAGCCGAGCACTGAGCCGACAGGGCTGCCCAGCGCAGCAGGTGCCTCCCTCTCGGTCCCACAGAGCTAGGGAGAGTATGTTTCATTCCCTACACTGTATAGACGGGAACTGGAGGCTGGGAACACTGCCTGAATGTGTCTGTGGGAAACAGGTAATTCTGGCTTCCTAAAAACTAGAGGTAGGCTGTGCCAGGGCCCCAGGGGGCACGCGGATGCAGATGGAAGCCCAGAAGACACAGTTCAATCCAATCAGAGGTAACTAACTTACAGGTTTGGGGCCTGATATTTCACTGTAGCCTAACACCTGGTGGAGCTGAGGCCACCTTCAGAGGGAGTCGAGACTCACCTGTTCCCTCTGCATCTTGGACTCTAGGATCTCAAAGGCGGTTTCAAACTGTCAGGGAGACCTGATGGTAAAAAGCTAAACATCTCACAGTGGGTGTTTCAGTGATTTATTTAGTGAGATGATGATGCATCAGGACTCCAGGGACTTAACGCCTGCTAAAACTCGGGAACTTCAAAAACAACCAACCAGGCTAGGCAAGGAGCTCAGTGGCAAAATGCTGCCACTCTGCACCAGGCCCTGGCCTCAATCCCCCACATGGATACAAAAAGTACATGGTGAGCCAGCGAGATGGCTCAGTGGGCAAAGGCACATGCAGCAAACTTGTTGGCCTAAGTTCAACTCCCTGGACCTTCGTGATGGAAGGAAAAACCAACTCTTATAAGGTGTCCTCTGACCTCCACTCTAGCACTGTGGCATGTGTGCATGTATACGCTGCACAGAAAGACACAGTTAGACAGACAGACGATAGATAGATAGATAGATAGATAGATAGATAGATAGATAGATAGATAGATAGATGATAGATAGATGATAGATAGATAGATAGATAATAGATAGAGAGAGAGATGGTAGATAGATACATAGAAGGTAGATCGATGATAGACAGATAGACATACATGCAAATAAATAAAGTAATGGAATTTTAACAATTGAAAGTATATTTGATTCCCTCTAGGGAAAATGTATCCACACATGTGAACACAGAAAATCGATGAGTTAAGTCCTCACACAGAGAGAGCAAATTTTTTTTTCTCTTCTGTTGACCAGACAGGACCGTGAAGGTGTCTGCGAATCACAGGCGAATTCCTGGCTCATCTCAGATGCCATCAAGGAGGCTTTGAGTATGGATCTAAAACTAACCATGACCCATCTTATGATGCTGCAGAGGCACATCCACAAAATACAAAAACAAAAAACCCACTGTAAGGTCTGCCTCCCTGTGCACACATTCTGGGGACAGCAGCTCAGCAAGCCCCAGCCTTCTTCAATCTGACCATCACATCACCACGCTGAGTTTAACCCTGGAGAAGTATCAGTTGCCAACCTTCCCGTCTCCAGATCAGGAGCACTGCAGCCTCTCGCCTCTGATGGGCACCTCGTCCTAAGCTGTCCTTTCCTCTTCTCTACGTTGTCCCTGTCATAGTGATCAGATGCATTCAGCTGCTCTGGGGACTCGGGTGACTCTGCAGGAACTTTGGGGGCAAAGCTTGCTGAGGGTCTCCTGGACTGTGTCGGGGTCTTTCTTGTGTCGTTGGCACATCAGACACACTGTACAGTTGCCATAGACTTGCACATCTGAGAAGCACCCTCCACTGCTCCAGCCTCCAACCGTCGTGGTCTCTGGTCTGACATCTGGTGCTCCTAGCATGTAGTTTAATTTGTGTGTATGTGTGTGTGTGTGTGTGTGTGTGTGTGTGTGTGTGTGTGTGTGTGTGTGTGTAAAAGAGAGAGAGAGAAGGGGTCTGAGGGCATACTTTTGCATGTACATGTTCGTGTGCAGGCCAGAGGTCTACATAAACTTCCTACCTTGGAAATAGGGTCTCTCACAGAACCTGGAACTCAAGTATTTGCCTAGGTGGGCCAGCAAGCCCCAGAGATGTGCTACTCTTTCCAGCTCCTTATGTGCATGCTGGGAATTGAACTCAGGCCTTCAGGATTCTGAGGTACCATTTTACTGAGTCGTCTCTTTCAGCCAACACGTTTTCGGTGAAGTCTGTGTTCACTGAACAGAAACCATAAATTTGCTGGTGGCTTACCATTATTATTATTATTATTATTATTATTATTATTATTATTATTATTATTATTATAGAACAACCTGTGGCCAAGGAAGAGGATGCAGGCTGTCTTGATGAAACCTTAATAGGCTGGAGTCAGTTTGTAGGGGAGGAGGGCTCCCCCGCTCTGAAAACTAGGGGAGGGGCATAGGGAAGGGAGAGGGAGGGTGGGGGCCAGGAGGAGATGAGGAAGAGGAGGTAAAGTGACCACCTCACTTTTTTTTTAAGTTTAAAAAAAATTAAATTAAAAAAAAAAGAATAAGCTGTGGCCATCTAAAAGAAGAGTTGATATAAGGTTCACCTGTGGCGCCTCAGCTAGGGAAAAGATAAGAAATTCCTAAGATTTGAGCCAGCATGGCGCATTCCTGAAGAGCATAATTTTCCAAACAACTTGTGGGTTTCATCCTCGGCTTGAACTTCTTTAAAGACTTCACATCACCCTATTCAAGCCCTCCCCTCTGTTCAAGCCATTCTCAAACTTAAATCTGTGTAATGGGATTCTTTTTCCAAGCTCACAGCTGGCACGGCCCGGGCTAGTCTGTCATAGGACACAATGACAACAGCAGCATAAAAATCTGTGAAATCCAAGTGTCAGATAACCGTCATGCCCTGGTGGCCAAGGCCACCTGCCTGCCATGCCTCTCTCCACCGGGGAGTCCACCCACCCCCCAAGAGGCAGGGTCTTGAGGACATCTGCACTCTGAATGGCAACATCTCCTGGTATTCTTTCTCTGACCCTACACTATTATGTCCCTCATGTGTACAGCCACACAGACCAAAGACATCAAAATCGTGCACACACCTTGAACATTATATTTTTCCAAACCTGAACTTTCAGCCAATCTTGAAAGAATAGGGTAGGAAGATTCTTTGAGCAGGGCTTCATGTTACTGGGGTCAAATATGTATTAGTGTTTTATTCTTTACACCTATGCAGATGCTTTGGAAAACAAACAGTCCCCTGGCTCAGGGGCCTCGCTGAGATAGTTTTCTCTGGGCCTTTTGTTTCTGTTTGAATAGTAAGTGCTCAAAACCTAAGCAAAGTAAATATTGCTGTGATGCCTCTGAACGGAGAGTAAAAACTCCCCGTCAGCCATTTTCCAGTTCAGTCACTGGCATTTACTGCATCCCTGATGCTGGGTGACCACAGTACTCTGCTGCCTCCAGGACACTGCCGTCACCCCAAAAGGATCCCACATCCAGTGCACAGAGGCCGATCTACCCCAGTCTCTTTCTACTTCTATGGAGCTGCCTATCTGGACATGCTGTATGGCAAACCGTACACCCATCCTATCTCAGCACAGCGCGGACCGGTGTTTCCTGATCGGCTCGCCCACAGTCACCCACTGACAGACTCTGGCTGATCCCATCTTGTGGCCGCTGTGGGCACAGCACATTGAATATGTGCAGGTCATCTCTGCGTGTCTGCTTTCATGTCCTCTAGGTTTAAACATAGGGGTAGAGATGTTGGAGGTTGGTCCGGTTGCTGCCCAGATGAGCAGACTCAATACCCCAGAATGTCTGTGACCTTGCCTAAAACCTTGTCCCCATTTGACCAATAAAAAGCCAACCCACCTGGGCAGGGCAAATGGGATGGGCGTGGCTAAGGCTCATGGGCTTTGAGGGCAGAGACCAGAAGAGATGGGAGGGGACCTGAGGAGGAGAGAGGTGGGGAAGGCTGCCATGGGGGAGGGGGAGGAAGAAGCACATGGCTGGCGTGGATGGAGATTTGCCCCACATGATGATAATTAGCAAGTATTTGGGATTATGGATGGGAGGCAACTCAAAGAAATTATTAGAAGCAGAAGGCATGGGATACCTGCCCCATTATGGGAGGTGGTTTAGGGGATTAATATCTGCCCTGCCCCACATGAACCAAGGATATTTTAAAGTGTTTCCATTGATTGTTATTCGGTTAGAAAATACTGCCATAATAGTTATAGGGATAATAATAAATATTATTAGGCCATACTTCTAAATTAACCACAAGATTGAATTGCTGTGTCACAAGTGACTTTGTCACTAGTGTGGGAGCTTCTGATGGGTTTCCACAGTGGCTGATCTGCTTCCCGTCCCATTGACAGATGAGGGTCACAACGCCTCACCTATAGCCTTGCTGATATTTATCTCTTCTTTTAAACTGCCATAACCATCTTAGTGAACATGGCCCTCACTGCGTTTAAAGCTATGGTTAATTTCTATGTCATAGGAAAATGCCATTTGACTAGAAATTACAATTTGAATATTCTCATTAGGGCTGGAGAGAGAGCTCAGCAGTTAAGAGCACTGTCTAAGCCAGGCATGGTGGCGCACGCCATTAATCCCCGCACACAGGATGCAGAGGCAGGTGGATCGCTGTGAGTTCGAGGCCAGCTTGGTCTACAGAACAAGTCCAAGACAGCCAAGGTACACAGAGAAACCTTGTCTTGGAAAACCAAAAAAAAAAAAAAAAAGAGCACTGTCTGCCCTTCTCTCTGGCCCAAGATCAGTTCACAGCACCCACATTGGGCAGCTCACAACTGACTGTAACTCCAGCTCTAGGGGATCCAATGCTGTCTTCTGGCTTCTATTGGTACACACACACACACACACACACCCCATATACTCAGACACCCACATACACAAATACATTCTCACAGACACATGCGCATAAGAAAATTCTAATTAAATAAATTTGTTAATAATTTAATCACCTCATTGTAAGTATCTTTGATGCAAATTTAGTTAAACATTTTGGAGATCTTTTGCTTTGGCCCGGGAGAGCCAAGACTTTACAAATAAAACAGCAAGGCGCCACTAACAATATCCAAACAGACGTTTTTGATAAATTGTTGATTAATACTAATATATTCTGGAAACACTTTTTTTTCCGATCTCAATTGAAGAGTAAAATAGATCCCAGTGGGAATCACAGGATTGTTTCTATATGAATTTATGTTAACCCAGGAACGGCGCTGCTTCCTGTGAAACAATGAGCTAATGGTTTACTATAGTTACTCCTGCCGTTTTGTTTTTTTTTTTTTTTTTAAAGTAGGAAGGAATTAATTTCCTATCTCAGTGAAGCCACTCAAAACAGAACCATGCAGTTACTGGAAGAGATGGCTTTGCCAGATGCCTTCCTTCAAGGAATCTTAGCAAGAAGACGTTGCAGAGGAGCTGTCACAGGGCACTTTCAGGAAGATTGTGTGAAGGGCAGTCCGTGGTCTCTGGGCTCAGTGGGCACATCCTTCAGGGAGCACGTGGAGAGCAACATTCCCAAGGCTCTGTTCACCCCTCCCCACGCTGAGACTCCTATTGCTGTGAGGAATGCAGTGAGCAAGAGCAGCTTGGAGAGTGAAGGGTTGATTTGGCGTCTACTTCCACGCCACAGCCCAACACTGGGGAAGCCAGGACGTGCACTCAAGCAGGAACCTGGAGGTAGAAACTGAAGCTGAGGCCATGGAAGGGTGCTGGCTTCCTTTCCTCGCCTAGCTCAGTCTGCCTTCTTATAGAGCCCAGAACCACCTGCCCGGTGTGGCACCTCCCACAAGGAGCTAGGCCTTCCCAAAGAAATTACTAATCAAGAAAGTGCCCCCACAGACTTGACTACAGGCAATATCATGAAGACATTTTTCTCAACCGAGGTTCCTCTTCCCAGATAATTCTAGCTTGTGTCAAGTTGACAGAGACAACCGGGATGGTCTCTAACAGGTGTCCTGTGCAGAGGCAGCTCCTGGTGGAGGCGCTGGGTGAATGCCTCAGTGCCTTCTAGCGTGGGGCAGAGCAGGCAGACCAAACATGGAATTGGTGTGACAGGCAAGGGCACAGGTCTGAGTCTATATGTCACCCACTCGGTTGCCATGGTGACTGTAAAGGCCATGTGAACTTTCTAGGGTCAGGAAGAGTATTCGCTACTATTGCCTGTGGCTCCGTGTAGTGGCCACAGAAATGACAGGCTAAGAGAGCCCTGCCTTTGATGTCCGTTGCCTCAAATAAGGGCAGACGCTATGTTTCAAAGCTGTAGTGCTTACATTTCACCCACTTGTAATTTAGGGCCAGACTGGGGGGGGGAGGGGGGAGACGATGCTGCAGTGACCTTTGAAAACACACTTGTTGTCCATATCGTGGGGGCAGGGGTAGGGGGCAGCTGTGGTGGGAACAGAAGGCCAGTCAGTCAGAGCACCTTCCCCCAGCAGATCACTGCTACTCGAGCAGCAATCAGCTAAAACAGCTTGTCCTCCACTGATAACAGAATAGTAAGTCATTTTAACTTCATGCAACAACAACAAAAAAGTGTGATTATAGAAATAGAGAAACAGAAGCAAAAATTTCATCCTACACACACAAGGTATAACACAAAGTATACAAGCAGGAAGTGCTGGCATAGCAATCGCCATGTGCCAAAGACAGAGGCTGCTTCTACGACGCGCAAACAAGAGGCATCTGACCATCACCACCTCTACCACAAGGAACCATATCCCTCCCGGCACCTCACAACAGATGCAGTCACCAGGCTCTTCATGGTGGAAGCTGACTGTCAACACCCCCGGAGGGAGAGCCTGCACACGAGGGCTCCCTCCCCATGGAAGCTGCACCCCGAGGTCACAAACAGGAGGGGCTGTTTCCAACTTAATATGCCACAGCTTTTGCTTGTGTTCCTGACCACGGCTTGGCTGGGAAGGGGATGAAAGCCCAGGGGTGACTTCTCAAGTCTAGGACAACAGAGCAGCAATGGAAGCTGAGCTGGATGTGGGTGGGGCTGCAGCGAGAGAAAAGCAGGCAGGGCCAGGGGAATCCTAGGACAGAGCTGCTGTCTCTGAGGACTGTATCCATGGGAACAAAGAAATGCCAGGCACACCCTCACCTTCAAAATATCCACACTCTGCACGCATGCTCATACCTGCATGCTCACGCGTGTACTTGTGTGTGCTCACATTTGCACCTGTGTGCCATCACACGATCACATTTGCACATATGTACATGCATGTGCCCTCACCCTGCACAGAGAGCTCTCATGAGCAGCTAGTTTCCTCTATGGAAGGCAGGTGGGCCCACCCCTCGCTGCAGCAGCCATCAGAACCATCCAAGCATTCCCATGGGTCCTTCCATAGTGGAGTGGAGAGCACACCTCTCAACACAGGCCTCCGTGAGGCTCTACGCTTCCCAGCATGCCCCAGTGTTTACCACTCACATAGGTTTGTCTTCAAAGGTGGGATCATGGCTATGTACAGAGAAATGGGTGGATGTTGGAGCTTGTGACCAGTTTCCAGTTTGCTAGTTGCCCATCAGTAAAAGGCAGCCTTCAGACGGACGAACTCTGGGGGCCCCTGTGCTCTTACAGTTTGTCTTGGAGGAGGGAGACAGATGCGTTCTCCACCCCACCATGGAGGGAGCCTGACTCCTGCACACACACCCCAGCTCTGGGTCTCCCAACTTGAGGGTCTCAAACAGCTGGAGAGCTGAGCTCGGGTGGAGGCTCCAAAGTCAATCTTTTATCTCTGCTGGATAACGATGCTGAGGCCGCTGTGGCCTGTCCTGTCGTAGTGAGAACTCTGCAACCTCGGCTCATTCCTGTCGTGGGGTCAGGAGACCACCCTGTGAGTTCAGGCACCTCAGGCCCCTCCCCAGCAGCCAGTGTTTATATCTCTCCTACGTCAGGGACCCCAGTATCGACGGGTGGTGGGCACAGGAGGACCGGACTGACAACTAAGCATCTGAGTCTCCCCACATGCGTCCATTTTGTGCTTTTGGTCTAGAAACCGTTAAGGGAGCTGTTTTCAGAACTCTATTATAATTTTGTTCCCAGAAATCTCAAAATAAGTCCAAGCCTTCCTGGCATGTGACCTTTTGCTTTCTTTTCTTCTTTCCTTTCCTTTCCTTTTATTTTTTTTTTAATTCAGTTCCAGAGATTTTGTTGAAGAGGAAAGCAGCCATGCTGGTCCCAGATCAAAAGAAAAAAAAATATTAATATGTTTGCTGAATTCTGAAAACACAAACTCCACAAATTTCTATGAAAACATGAGAAAAATCCATCCGTCTAAACCACTGCAATTCCAGTCAGGGTCGATGTCAAATCACGACATGAGACACATTCAACATTTTAATTCTATTTAATTAAATGCGGAATAAAATAAAAATATTTTAATTGTTGTTTCCAAACCAGCGCATGCAAAAGAGACAGGCCCACAAATCTGTCACCCACAAAATATGTAAAAATGGCCTCAAACTACAGATGCCAGCTGTAGCTGAACGCTCTAGAGCGTGGCCAGCTGCCACAGCAGCAGAACGTAGGGAAGGCTGGGCAGACACTTGGGCTTCTTAAAGGGCAATGTGGAGAAGCCTGATTTCCTGCCTCTTTGTCTAGCTCAGGGGAGCAGGGCTTACATGGGTCTTGTAGACCTTACAGCATTTGTAGTCTTTGAGAAAGGAGGGAGATTGTCGGTTGTGACATGATTCACCCGGCGGCCAACGCTGTGCGTGGGTCTCATGGCATGGGGTCCATTTCTTTAACCACGGAGCCATCTCTCCAGCAGGGGTCCACTCCCATAAGCCATCTCTCTCAGGGTTCATAGTCAGGGCAGGAGGAGTTGCTCACTGGACATTAGGGACCAGATCAGCAATGCCTGGTGCTGTAAGCCACCCTAGGCAAAAATCCCATCCCCTGTGTTGACTCCTTACTCACACTATGAGCCAGGTCCTAGGTGAAGGTATACCCCAGCAGATAAAATTCACTCATCATAGATGGGAGCAAGCCAGAGCCTCTTGGGGTCCCACCTGTACCCCAGTGTGCCAGGGTTGTGTGATGCCCACCTGTCTGGAAGGATCTGATGTGGAGGGTACCCTCCTACCCAGCTCTGCGTTTACTGCCTGGGCCGGCTACAGCACCCCCCCTCCCAAGCATGACTCAGAATGTTGCTGGACCTGTGGCATTTTTATTGTAATCCTTTCTATTTAAGTTCCGCTTGCTTTGAAGGGGTGTCACATTTAACTATGTCTCCCCATTATGTTTTCAGAGATTTCAAGTCCTCCCCAGCCCCCAACCCCACCCCCCAGCCCCCACCCTCACCCCCCAGCCCCCAGCCCCCACCCCCCAGCCCCCACCCCCACCCCCCAGCCCCCACCCTCATCCCCCAGCCCCCAGCTCCCACCCCCCAGCCCCGACCCCAGCCATGAGGGGGTGAGAACTCTACCAAGAAAATTATCCAGAAAAAGGAGGCTGCCTGCAAATAGTAATGACCAAGGACACCCTGGGAGGTCATCTCAGTACACTTCAAGGTGAGTCCTGTCACAAAGAAATCAAATTGCAACCAGAGTCAGTGGAAGTCCAAGCCCTGAGGAGCTAGCTCAGACTGGGGACAGGAGGGCCCCCCTCCATTGTCATTTTTCTACCCTTGAGCTCATAAGACTCCCTGGCCTTCATCACACTTCTCACCCCATTGCTGGTCCCTAGCAACCAGGGCAGCAGCTGCTCAGTCTGACCACTTCCTTGTGGTCCATCAGCAGGTTGCCTAGCTGGGGTCATCCAAGAGAATGTGGCAGGAAGCAGGAACAAAAGACGCGAGGCTTTGTGGAGCCATATGACCGCCACTGCTTCCCACAGGGGATCATTTTTGAAAGCTGAGAGCTCCTAGGCCGTTGCTTCTAGAAGCTTCTATCAGGATTACATCCTGATATTTTAAGAAGTTTTTCATTTCTCCTTTTTCCTTCTGTACATATAGCTGAGATAGCAACAGTCAAGACATAAAATTACATCTACATTTCCCTTAAATGTTTGATTGGTGCTCAATGAGGGGAGGACGTGGAGCCAGGTGTGGACTACTGTCCACAGCCTCCGGCACCATGCCTGCATGGGACCCTTTACAGCCAAGGACACTGTTGCAGCCACACTGTCTATTAAAATGAATGAGAATATTCTGGGAAGAGTGATCTGTAGCTGGAATTGCCAGAGTGGAACCATACACGTGACTCCTTGAGTTCAAAATGTATTCCTGAAATAAATATTTGATTCCTATAATAAGCAGCTGCGTTCACTCTTTAATGGGAAGCCAGCGATGCTTAGTGTTTTGGCATTAGGAGGTGGAGGAGAACTTTGGAGTCCAGACTGTGATGTGGCACCAAGGGGCACAGCCTAAGTGCAACTCAGAACACCAGCACAGGGCTCCGTGTCTCGTCCCGATGCCACCTCAGAAGGGATAGGCCAACAGCATCCGTGTCCGAACCCAGATGAAAACAGTGTGAGAGCTCTCAGGACAGAGAGAGGAGGCTGCTCACTCTCAACCAACAGGGTGCTAGGAGGAAACAGGTTCCTGTGGTGTCCATGGGGCCTCACTCTTAAGGGACTGCGAGGCAGAGCTGATTGGAACCCTCATGAAAGGCTCTCTGAGAGCACTGAGCACTGTTGAAGGAGTCTTCCAGGGAGAAGGAAGCAGCAACTCACCAAAGCCATCAGCCCTGGGCAAACGGCAGGACCTGATGTGAGACTCGGTTTGAATGAAGCAGAAAAGTGTGGCATCAGTTAAAACAGAGACACCCACCACTGCCCGCCTGAATGCACTGAGTGTGTGTGTGTGTGTGTGTGTGTGTGTGTGTGTGTGTGTGTGTGTGCGCACACACGTGCACGTGCGCGCGTGCGCACCCGCATCCATGTGCATGACTGCATGTCCATGGGACGCAAGAACATGTTTGCAGAAGAATGTGTGTGACTGCTTATATGTTTCACAATAAATAAAAATTAGATTTTTCTCATTCATGTTTCCCCTGAGAAAATTCAGCAGCCAGAGATGAAGGGCGATAGGCCAAAGTAACAATATGAAGTATGCAGTGTCGGTGGGTGAGAGCCAAGAAGCTATTTAGTTTTGTTTTGTTTTGGTTTTTTCAATGAACAGGAATTGATGTTTGGGGAGGGGAATGTCATTTGCAAATGACATTTATTCTAACTGTCCTCTTTTCCTCATAACCACTAAGAAAGTCAGATGATCATCACTGGGTTATGGGTTATTTTGTTTTTTGCAGTACAGAGTATTTTGTTATGGTATTGGGTTGTTTTTGTCTTTTATGAGACAGGGCCTCCCAGTGCAGCTAGACTGTCCTCGAACTCAGTGCCATCGTAGATTCACCCTGCCAAGAACTAGGGTTGTAAGCATGGTCCATCATGACTGGCCCTAGTTCCAGGTACCAAACCTGGGACTTCATCCATGCTAGGCAAGCATGCTACCTCACAGCCCTCTTTTCACTTTTCATGTTATCTTGAGGCAAGATCTCACTAAGTGGCCGGGGCGGGCCTCGAACTTAGGCTTCTCCTGCCTTAGAGTCCCAAGTGCTGGGATTGCAGGTGTGCTCTGCCACGCCTGGCCAGAATACAGACATCTGATCTTGTCAGTGGGAGAACCTCTGGGCAAAAGAGCAGTTGGTCTGCATTACCTGCAACAATGACCCAAGTCTGCCTGGTAGAACCGTGCAATCTGACAGAAAGAGTAAACAGTTTGGCAACTTGGTTAATTGCAGGCAGAGGCATGGCCCTGGTGGCGGTTGATGTGGTTGGGTTGTTTAGATGGGAGGATTGTCAAGGCTCATCAACACACATCTTCACAAGGCCACTTTAGACTGTGTGGTCTTGTTTCCCAGAGATTTGGAGAAAGTAAATCCCCTCCTAAAGAGCTGTGTGCTTGCTGCTAAGCTGAACCTCTCATTACTGTGGGAAGCTCTAAGCTCTAACTCCGAATCTAGCTGAGAATCAGAAGACTGAGAAGTCCAAGGGCAAAGTCCACGACAAAGTGACCTCACTCACTGAAGAGGAAAAAGAGCTGGTAACAATTTTTAGAGCACTCTTAGGGGAAAACAAACAAACCTGGAGCACTTGTGATAAATCTGTTTTACGACAAGATGAAACACTCTGGGAGCATCAGACGATTTGTAAAAATGACTGCTTTGTGACTGGAGATGGTTCAGTTAGAGTCTGCCTTGCCTGCCATGAAGGAGGCCTGGCATTCGGTCCCCAGAAGACCATGAACTAGGTGTGGCTGTGCCCATGTTTAATCCCAGTACTCTGGAAGCAGAAGCACAAGTATCAGAAGTTCAAAGCCAGCCTTTGCTACATAGTAAGTCCCAGGCTATCCTGGGCTACATAAAGCACCATCTCAAAAATCATTACTTAGAAATGGCTCAGAGGTTAAGGGCCGAGACTGCTCCCCCCAGAGGTCAATTCCCAGCAACCACATGGTGGCTCCCAACCACCTATAGTGTGATCTGATGCCCTCTTCTGGCCTGCATGTGTACAAGCAGGCAGAGCACTGTATTCATAACAAATAAATCTTTTTTTTTTTAATTCATAAACATTACTCCTCACATACTGTGAAAAGTAATTACCAATTTAGAATCCATCAAGCTGTTGAGTGTGAAGTAGATTAGCCACGCCCTCACCACACAGCACTCCCTTCCAGCCACGACCACCACCGCTCACCTTTGCAGTTCCCACGGTGGGCAATCTCCAGCTGCGGATCTTTGCACTTGGCCCGCTGGAACTCACATCTGGACAGGAAGGTCCTCCCGTCAGAGGCACAGAGCGGCTTCTGGGAGGAGCTTGGGCAGTCCAGGCTGCAGTCTCTGTCTTTGTCTTGATCAACTCTCAAGAACTTGAGGGAGAGAGAGAAGCAAGAGAAATTTAAAGAATTTCTGTTGGGAAGGCGACGTGCTCCACAGGAACACGAAGCAGCCAAGGAGCAGACTCCAAAGAAATAACGGCCACTCTGGGCTCATGCTTGACAGAAACATCGAGTCAATTGCCTTCAAAATTGAAAGCCATCCGTTTCACAAACAGATAATAGCCGACCACAGGGCCATGCCTAAGGTCTGAGGGGAAGACACAGGCAGCCCTTTGTGAGGGGTGGGAGTTCTCCCTCACCTTCCACTTAGGAACCTGAGGGAGGGGCTCGCCTACTCTGCCTTCCTCTTAAGAATCTGTGGTTGTTGTTGTTGTTGCTTATAGTCCTTTTACTAATTCACTCCAGGCCAATGTCTTCTCATATCTCTGGAAGTCGCTAATGTCAGGAGTTCCCCCTGTAGGAATCGGAAGGTCAGCCTTCCTTTTAAGATGGCTCCATTGTCAGAATACATCTGTGTATGCCCCAGTGAGCCAGGTTACTGACTCTTGTTTTGGTGTTGTTGTTGTTGTTGTTGTTGTTGTTGTTGTTGTTGCTTTTCTGCGTCAGGGTGTTGTGTAGCCCAGGGTGTCCTCAAACTTGCTACGGAGTCAGGGATGGCTTTGAGCCCCCTAATTCCCCTACTCCTTCTCCTTCCAAGTTCCGAGGCTGTCGGGATACATCACTTCATCTTAGAGTTTTTATTCTTATGTTTTGAAAGTTATCGCTTTCCGACAAGTGTCTGCTGAATGAACGTTTGGTTCCCACAGTTGAGAAGCTGCTGCATCCCACACGTCCCCCCATCCCACCCACCCCACTGCAGGGAAAGTGGAATCTAAGGGACCAACCTTCTCACAAGTTCTCACATGAGTCACAGCACTGAGGCCCTCTCTGTAGGAACAATGGAGCTCACCCACAGGACCATTTTGTACGATTTAATTCCCAGGCAACAAATTTCCCAGAACTTCACCCCTTCTATTCCTCGCTCACATCCTTGAATTCACTAGGACTCCTAGGGAAATCTCCACCCAGGTGCTTCTGGCCCCGCCCATCCTCCTTGGACAAGGAATCAAGTGTCCTGGCCTCCTGTTCTTGCCCCAGGCCTTGTCCTCACTTGTAGTGCACTGAGCCAGAGGCAAGTGCAGGCTGACCCACAGCCCTCCCTCTGCTTGTGAGCATCTCACCTGACGCAGCGTCTCACCCGTGAAGCCAAGGCCCCTCTTTTCATTTAGGCCCAGAGCCTTAGACAAGATGCCACCAGGGGACAGGACTTAAAGGGAAGATGGTGCTGGCCACTTTGAGGACAAATGGAAAGCTACCAAATTTTCAGGAGCTGGGGAAGACACTTGCCTGGGCCTGAGCTCTACTGTGCAGCCTGGAGTCTATGGACAAAGCTGTATCATAAAGCCTGGCCTTAATGAGCATTGTCTCTAACTCTGTGTCCTCACATCAGTCATACACTGTCCCCAGGGGAAGTGGTCCCCATGAAGATAGGGACATGGACCGTTCTTACTCCTCCTCTAAGGACAACGTGGGTGTGGGGAGCAGATGCAGAGCCCAGCTGTGAGAGCCGAAGCCTTCCAGTTCGGGGCCCAGGTTCAACGCCCCAGGAAGAAAGCCTCTGTACATCACTGCCTCTCAGTCACATCTGTAGACACTTGAAACCTAAGAGAAGCATGTCATGAGTCACAGGACTAGATGGAATGTGAGGACCAGGAAGACACCTGTGTCTAAAATGAAGGATGGGTGTTAGCTTCAGAAGTGGGACACTGCATCATGCCCTGGGCCCTCACAGCCTCTATGTGTGTGAAACGGAGGGGACAAAACAGCACCCACCTCCTAAAGATCACCATAAACATAACACATGATTGCGTTCTGGAAATTATCTTGACCAGACAAGAAGAACTCATTGGCAAGGAGCCCTACCAATCACGTAGCTAGATTTTATTCTTTTAATACACATGTCCACTGTGACTTCCTTCCAACACTCATATAAATATCACTATACTATGTGAGCGCCAGGCAACCCTTCCATGTGTGGTTTTTTTTTTCCAGGTCAAGGACTGGGAGTATGCAGTAAAAGAGCTAAATTAGGTGAAGAGGGGTGGTAAGTCTTTTAAGAACGTGTTAGAAAGATGTAGGAAGACTCCGGCAAGGAAAACAGAAGCTGGGCTCTGCCCCGGGGTAGTTGGAGTAACTTAGGGGACATTGGCAGACAGGTGGACAGGGAGAGACTAGGGCTAGAGGTCACTCCCCCAGGACCAAGGATGGGAAAGACGTCACTGTGCATGAGGAGTAAAGGTAGGCTGCCCGGGATGCAGGCGCTGTGGCTAAACCCCAGCCCTCCCACATTCCTCAAGATCTCCAGAGCCTATACAGAGCAGGCGGCATCAAAGACATCCAAGCCTTCACCACCACCCCCCGCCGCACCCCCCTCTCTCTCCCTCCCTCCCTCCCTCCCTCACCTATCTTCCTCCCTCCCCCCATCTTCCTCCCTCCCTCCACTGATTTCACTATTTTGTTATTTGTTTAGTGGACATAAAACCTTGTTTACATATTTATAGACACAAAGACACATCGGACATGCCTATTTGGGGGTACTATGACCTGACATTTCTTATAATTCTCTCAGCTGCTTGAGCGTGTGGTCAGGAGCCTACAGCTGGGCTCAGAAATGGGTCAGGGTGCCCCTTTTGCTCTACATATCTCTTCCTCATGCCCCTGAACTTTTCTTCTCACCTCTTTCTCACCCCTGCCTTCTCCAATGATGCAAACAAGTGCCTTTGCTTATTGTCCACAGTTCCTGTATGAAATTCTGTTAGCCACCACTACGGTCTGTGTTTCTAAAAGTCAATGGGTTGGTGTCCCCTCCCTCCACAGGAAGTCCCGCCTGGCTACAGGAGGTGGCCACTTCATGCTCCTTACACCAACCCATCCACAAAACCTTAGACACAAAATCTATCTGTCCTGCCTACAAGAAGTGTAAAGATGGAGCAGAGACTGAGGGGATGGCCAACCAATGACTGGCCCAACTTGAGGGAGAGAGCCAACCCCTGGCACTATTAGTGACAGTCTGCTGTGACTCCAGACAGCAGCCTAGCATAACTGCCTCCTGAGAGGCTTCCTCCAGCAGCTGATGGAAACAGGTGTAGAGAGCCACAGCACCAATCTCTCAGGGAGTGGTGGCAGCATCAGTAACTGAAGCTCAGGGTGTGGGATTGCAGCTCACCAGCACCCCAGCCTCTGGTTCCATACAGACAGGGTAGAGTATAGGAGTGGGGACCCCAGGCTGTCCCCTAGGAAACGGAACTCTGAGAGGCACCTGCAGACAGACCCACAGCATGACGCTCTGTGTACCTCCTCCAGCAGTGGCACTGATGTGCTAATGCCATGTCAGGCCTTTAGGATATAGTACTTCTGGGGCTGGGAATGTAGCACAGTTGAAGGGAACTGCCCAGCTCGAACAAAGCCCTGGGTTTGATCCCAAGTGACACATAAAACTGGACAAGGCGGTGCACGCCTATAATAGGCACCCAGGAAATGGAAATGGGACAATCAGAAGTCAAGGTCATCGCCTACTGCACAGGAGTTCAAGGTCGGCCTGGACTACAGGCCCTAATCTGATGGTCTCAGTACTCTCTGGAGCAGTTCAACCACCACCTCCAAGACACGGCCTCCATTCTCCCCAGCTTTTCAGGATTTCAAACACACTGCGTTCCTGATAATGGGATCCGTTTCACTGCTCATCTCAGAGCAGCCACAGCAGATTGCACTAAAGCACTCGCTGCAGAGCACGGGCTGCAGAGTGGATAGCGAGATGGAATTGCCAAGAGCCAACCTCAGTGCAGACCATGTGCTATACACTGAAATCATCTGGCAAGGACTGGGACTATGGAACCCAACAGGAAACAGACTGCATGTCCTTAGCTCAGAAAAGCCCCCACTCCCACATGCCTGGAGAGAGAGAGAGACTATCCCCAAAAAGAAGGTGGTACCATGAGATCTCACAAGGGCCCAAGCCATTTTTATATTTTACAATTTATTTTTATTTTTATTTGCATTGGTGTTTGTACATAAGTCTGTGTGAGGGTTGCAGATCCCCCGGAACTGGAGTACAGGCAGGTGTGAGCTGTCATGTGGGTTAAGTGGGAACTGAGCCTGGATCCTCTGGAAGAGCAGGCACTGCTCTCAACCATCTCTCCGGCCCCCTCCATCTTTGTATTGTAGAGAGTTGCAATGTGAATCAGCCCCGGAACAGCCAAGGGCTCTCTGACCTCTGGACCGAGGCCAATCAGTGTCCATTCCTCCCTCCAGCCCTTTGTGCTACTGAAGATCTCATTCCTTCTCTGCACCCCCAAACCCCATCACACATCTCTGCCTACGCTCACCCATTTTTGCTTCCTGGGGAAACATGTTCCTCACGGTTCTTTAGTAGCATGAATGTTTTCCTGAGTCCCACGAGCCAGAGCTCCCTGGGACCACAGGGACCAAGTGAGCTCCCACTTGGGGCCTTACTTGGGAAGCAGCTCGTGAGTGAGCAGCTCCGGGTTAAACCCATGACCCACTGAAACAGGCACTTAGATTATACTTCTGCTCAAAAGCACGGACTCCGCAGTTGGGCTCACAAGGAAGCGAACAGCGGGAGGAAAGCCTACCATCTACGCCTTGCTTTTGTGTGTCTGTCTCCTTCACTTTGCATGAAAGCACAGAGATGTGTTTAACCTTTCCTCTTGAGATGCCTTTCATCCCCAGATGGTCATAGTCTGTCGGGAAAGACAACACAAACACACCCAACACTAGTGATTGTCCATGAGAGAAGGCCCCACATGGATCAGAAATGGCCGTATCCTGAGAACCGGCTCGTCCCCCCTTTCGGGCCACCCTGCAGGGCTGAGAGTAGTTGAGACAGTGACAGACACACAACAGACAGGACCACACCTTGGCCAGAGATACTTGATTATGAATACCCAGTCGCCTCACGTCAGTCCCCTGGAGGTAAACATGGGGGTCACCAGCACCTTCACCTACCCACCCTTTCTCAGCGTGGCCATATTGAGTGAGTCCCCTGTTCTCTCATTGTCATGCTGTGATGGGTGAGACCAAGCCCAGCATATCGGGACTGCTGGAACCAGGGCTCTTGTCCTAAAACTTCCAGTTATGTCATCACTAAGGAAAAGGCCCAGTGGCCAGACAGGTTGCTCGGATCCGTGGGTGGAGTTGGGGCTCTAAGAAAATGTCACCTCTTCTGCTTGGTCCCCTGTGCAAGGAACCTACTAAAAGAAGCTGAATCTTTTCCCTATGGCAGAAAGGGTAAAACCATTTTGCCAAATGCACCAGGGAGTCAAGTGCAGATACCCTTTCCCCCACTGTGGGGCAATGCAGGGGGGTTGGGGGGTGGGCAGAGACCCAGGGATTAATCAGAGCAAGAGGGAGATGCTCATAGGCCAATAGATACGCAATGGTCACTCAGCTGGTCAGCAAGGTCACCAGACCCAAATTCAAGGCTGAACCAGCCCCCTCCCTTCATCTCAGCAGCACTTGCCAGGGAGCCAGGCTGGGTCTTCCTCTTCCAAGAAGGTAAGCTCCCATGCCCCAAGAAGGAAGCGGCCAGGGCAGGGTGTGGGGAGAAGCCTAGGATCTGGGATTGATTCCAAGCCCTGCCTGGGAACTTCTTTGCCCAGCACCTCCACCCTCCCTCACCTTGCTTTACATATGGGAATGAATTCTTGAAATACTTTTAGTTCTGTTTACACTGTGAGATGGAGGGCCAGGTCATGGGATCCAGCAGAGAAAGCCTTCCCCAGCTCTGCACCCCTGGTACAGCCACCTCACTCCTGAAAGCCCCGGTGCTATCTCCAGCCTCAGAGCAGAAGTGTAATCTAGGAGATAGCGTCTGATGCTGCGCACCACAGCGCTGGACACTGGCCTGCAGTCCTTCAGCGGACACCTCCACACTGGGCATGAGGGGTCCTTTTCTCAGGTGCTGCCATGTTGGACACTGGGCCCGTCGCAGGGCCTGGGATCCACAGAAATAGTCAAAAGTGAGGTTTCTTCCAGGCCCTTTTATGACTTGACAGAACCCTCAGCAGCCCAAATATATTTTTTCTCTAGACCCCAGAGTCCAATAAGAAATCACCTACACATGAAACTTCTACAGTTAAACTAACTGCAATAAAATGAAACTGGGAATGCCACTGCCCACTGGTCCCCTGTGGCAGCTGCCTGCAGTTCTGACAGCAGAAGTTGTAAAATATTCTACCATCCTGATTCCTTATCTAGAAACAAGGGCTATAGGGCGATTACTTCCATAAACCTGAGCTCTTCCTGAAAAAAAAAAATGCTGAAGAAAGAGACGGTTCCTGACAAGATGAGTGAAAATGAATCCCTTAGCACATGACAAGTAAAATGAGTCAGAACTGTGGAGAAAAGAACAATTTAGAAAAAAAAAATATCTTGAAATTCACACTTTTGATTATAGGGAAGGAAGAAATATTTTAATTACAGGAAGATGAGAGGCTGGGGCTTGTGTGGAGGGAAGAAAGGATTTCCAGGGGCTTCAGGGAGCGTAAATGATGGGGGGGGGCAGAGTGGAAAGGGGGGTCCCACGGGTGGCTGTAAGGAAGAAGCTCTGAGAAGGAGGCTGCTAGGGAGAGGCTGCAAGGGGAGGCTCCAAGAGGAACGCTCGCTCGGAGAGAGGTGGCTCTCGGAAGGCTAGCTCCCAGCTCCCAAAGGAGCCCAGTGAGCCAAGCACTCACTGCCTGACACTAACCCAAGGGAGATCTGGAGATGTGAGGCCGCTGCAAAGAGGAGCCCAGCGATGAGGCCAACATCCATGAGATTGTGGCCCCAGGGCTAGAAGCTCAAGTTGCAATTGGGGAGAAGAGTCTAGGGTCTGTCCCAGAATGCAGTTCACCTTAACAGTAGTTTCACACAATGCTTATCCGGTCAGACTGTTAGGCACAGGACTCTCACCATGAGGTGAATGCACGTTAGTCATCACTGAGGAACTTGTCGAATTGCATCTCCTTTCTACACATCACAGAGAACTTAAGTGTTAAACGCAGACATAAAGAAAGTCCAGGTTCTCGGAGGATATACAGAGGCATTGCAGATGAAACCCCAGGATGCTCTCAGCAGTCGGCGTCAGAGAAAGAATGGAGTGAAAGTTATCAAACTGGCTGCCACAGGCTTCCCTGAAGCTATCTCTGATGATGCAACCGCCATCAAGGCAGAGCCGGCAGACTCGACACAAGGGTCTTGCTCTTGACACACGGGCCCTCCTCCCCATCCATCAGAAACACAGAAATCCCTGCATGAGGTTAACTCAGGTACCACACGGCCAGAGGTATGCGCTCTCACCCGGCATGTTGAGCAAAAGGTCATCACAGCATCTAGTCACTGCTCTGTCTCACGAAGGAGAGTGAGAAGACCTTGTCACACCTGGGCATGCCCCTGTGGTGGTGGCAGTGAAATCACAAGTCATCTAGGAAAAGGGAACCTCACCTGAAAAAATGTCTATAAGATTGGCATGTACATGAGACTTCAGACATTTGTCTTCACTGATGATTCACATGGGAGGGCCCAGCCCACTGTGGGCGGTACCACTCCCGGGCAGCTGCTTCTGAGTCTTATGGGAAAGCCGGCTGACTAGGCTACGGGGAACAAGCCAGTAAGCAGCATTCCTTCATGGCTCTGCTTCGTACCTGCCGGGAGTTCCTGCCCTGCATTGCTTCGGTGATGGACTTAATTCACCCCTTCCTTCCCAAGTGGCTTTATCCTAACAATAGGAAGGCCCCATTCAGCTAAGCCTCTGGAGTTAGCCAGCCACGTGGGGGACTTGAGGCTGGAGGCAGCTAAGACCAGTCCCTATTCTAGCTGAAGCCATGTCTCTTCCTACCAATTCTGGAAAACCCAGTGCAGGAAGACATCAGGGCCCTCGCAGTTCCTTGGCTCCCTGCAGCTTTGCTGTACGTGGGTCAGGCCCTGCAGCCTGAGCTCACCCCCACCTTTAGGGGAAGGAATGCCAAACATGCTTGCACCCTCCCACCAAGTTGTCTGCCTGCCTACCTTACCATCACCACTGCTGCATTTACTCAGAGAAATGAGGAAAGCCCCTCTTCCCATCAGGCATCACGACAACAACCTTCCAAAATCTAGACCAGTGTGCCTGGACTCGGGTCAACCCAAGAAAGCAACGGTATGATGGAGACAGAGACCGTGACTTTAATTTAGGATGGTTTAAATGGCATCTGAATGACTGGCTAATCATATCTTCAAGTCACCCCAAGCCCACAATGTGGGCAGGGTAGAAATTGCAAGAATGTCAGGCTAGGGAGGGTGCTACATCTCAGAGGCTCTCAAAAGGCAGCAAGCGAGAAGAACCAATGGAAACACCACAGCAGTCAGGAGGGTGGAAGGGTGCACAGAGCTGAGGGGCACCTGCTCAGGTGGCATGGCGTCCTAAGCCACCATTTACCTAAGACCGACATGCTCACTGAAAACAAACATATCGAATTGTCAATTCCTCCCAAACTTACTTTAACTACCAGTGCTTAATATTTTAATTTAATATTTTAATTTGCATTATGACACTGTGATAGCTGGCTCTCATGACAGCGATGGCGTCCATCTGAACGATATGGTGACCTTTCAACATTTTCTGGGTAGGAGGTTTTCCTTTGTTTTCAGAGTGCTGCCACTCACTGTCAAATACAGCTGTGAAAACTGGATCCATCTGTGCTCTTAGTGGAGGGCAAGGGACGCTGGGGACAGCAGGTCACCTCTGCTGTCTGTGTCTGTGCCTTACCTCCAAAACACAAGGGGAACAAAAGGCTGCCAAGGACTAAAGCAAACATGCACGGATTAGCAGTGAGCTTAGGCGTTTGTGTGTGTGCACATGTCTATATCTGCTCCTGTGCTGTGTTCATGGGCCGGTGTGTTTGTGGCCCTGTACACAGTCTCCCATCCTTGCACACGTGTGTGTGTGTGTGTGTGTGTGTGTGTGTGTGTGTGTGTGTGCACATATCATGGAGGTTGGGCAAGGGTGTGCTTGAGTCAATGAGAAGTGGAAAGTCCCATTTAAATCCCCTCGCCTTTATGGTTTTGAAAGGCAGGGCTACATTTCTGGTGTCCTGGGAAATTCTCCCTTGAAAAACAGCCTTTAATTGTTCAGGACAGAAGTGACCAGAGGAGCCCAGGATCTAGGGAACAAACATTGGGGATAGATGATCCTGTAGGGGCCAACACCACATCCCACCTTCCTGCCCACTCCTGGTCCTTGTTACGGAAGCCACAACAAGCTCAGCCACCTGGCATCCTTACACGGAGGATCTGGACCACATCTTTCAGTGAGCCGTGCGGCGAGGTGCGGAGAACGCCTTCGTGCGGATGTAGCACTGGAAGCTGTGCTTTATCCTGTGAGTTTCAGAGCTGGCTCATGTTGTCTCCCTTCCCAAAGCCAGCGATGGTTGCGAACGCTTCCAAACCCACTGTGACTCACCACCCACCAATATCTGTGGGCAGCTGGGATGAGGAAAACAATGAGCATCTGGTGCTTCGGGACAAAAGCAAGTGGCCGTGTGATGGCGCACGGAGGTCACGGGTCCCGGATTAGGGTTATTCACCCTTGCCGCAAACAGGTTCCAACCTCAGGAGAGGAAGGTGGGAGCTCCAACAGGTGGAAAAGGTGCCTGGGGTACTAAAACATGGAAGGAGGCTTTTTAAATCAGCTGCCTCCCTAGCCAACCCCATCCAGCACACGCCTGGACAGTTCTTAAGAAGCTAAACCCCAAAGGAAAGCCACCAGCCATCGTGCACCGTCTTCAGCTCCCTGGCTGCCGGAGACCTATTGGTGATGAATGCCACCCTGCTACCCTCCAGAAGGCAGGGCTGGGCACTGAGGATTTGGCCTGGAAAGGAGAGTTGGCGCTAGCTGTATGCTCTTTGTAGACCCAGCTGAATAGGAACACACTAGGCAGGGAGACAGATGGTGTCCCCAGATCAGCCTCTAGCACCATCACCGAAGCCGCTGGTGAGTCACGGTGGGTTTGGAAGCTCACACAATAAACATCAGCTTTGGGAAGGAAAGCAACGGGAGCCAGCTCTTAAGTGCATGGGATAACGTGCAGCCCTTCCAGGCCTAAATCCTTACCAAGGCAGCCTTCCTACCCCCAGAGGGAGGGTTGCTGCTTACTCTGTGAAGAAGTGGTGAATGAGTCAAGCCTTTCTTAATTGCCTTTCTCCTGCTCAGCCGCACAAAGAAACCTCTGGGTCTTTCATAAGGGTTGGGCACCAGTTTCCGTGAAGTAAGGCAGAACCTGGGTGGAAGGGAAGTCACATGCATCTGGTCCACAGCGTCTTTTGATGGGCACCATGCTGCTTTGAGTGTGGGGCTGTTTTAAGTGCTGGTTCTGCCATTTGGGTGTTTTATCAATGGTGCTGAGTGTCTGAGGAGCTTATTCACAGTTGGTTCAGGGGGTACAGAACCTCTTCTCCCTCCCAGATACCATGTTGGACCAGGGAGGGGCAAACAGAGGGCTCCCCCACCTCCTTCTCTCTCTCTCTCTCTCTCTCTCTCTCTCTCTCACACACACACACACACACACACACACACACACACACACACACCTGCTATTGAAACCCTCTAACAAGCTCTACACACACACACACACACACACACACACACACACACACATACACACACACACCTGTTATTGAAACCCTCTAACAAGCTCTCCGCTCACACACACACACACACACACACACACACACACACACACGCACACGCGCGCGCGCGCGCACACACACACACACACACACACACACACACACACACACACACACCTGCTTTTGAAACCCTCTAACAAGCTCTCCACTTCTCTTATGTAACTTCCTGGCTTTCAACTTTTCAGAATTTCCATTTTGTCCATACGCTGACTTCGTGACTTCCTTGCGGATCTAAGATACTGTCTTAAGTCTTTGTTATGTGTCTCTATCACATAATGTTAGTTTTCCTCCTAAATGTTCCCTTGAATGACTTGTGGGTCTTGTTTGTTAAAACTGCACATGGGGAATCTACTGGGATAACTCCAGAAGCACCGCTGCCCAGAGTTAGCCGTTCTCTGCTCACCTTTGTGCACCTCTTCTGCCGCACGCTGGCTTCGTGTCAAGGCTCTGCCTAGTGTATAAATCTAAGATCTTCTTACGTCTTTTCTGAGGAACTTTCTCTGGTCATGGGTGGACACGTTGTCACTTTGCATATGAGATTTGCTTTGAATACTCCCTCACCCTTGACGCATCATCTCAAAACGGAAAACAGGAAAACAGAGGGCGCCTGCGTACTGGCCTGCTAAGACCTCTAGAAGTTGTTTTAGCTAGAGAGAAGCATCTCGCTGCAACAACGGGAAGGTGTGACGCTGTAGGCACAACATATAATGATTCTTTGTCGGCATCCCTCTGGTCAGAAGCAGCAAATGATCCGTTTTGTTTTGTTTTGTTTTGTTTTAATTTACTTCACAGCCTGATCTCAGCCCCTCCCCTCTCCTTGCCTCACAGTCCCACCCTCATAGTCCCTCCCCATTCTGCCATCCCTTTATCCTCAAAGAAAGGGAACCCCTTCCATGGGTACCATCCCACCCTGGCACATCAGGTGCATCCTCTCCCACTGAGGCCAGGCAAGGCAGCGCAGCTATGGGAAAGGGATCCAAAGGCAGGCAAGAGAGTCAGAGACAGCCCCCCACCCCACCCCCCTCAGAGAAGTGCAAATCTGAATCTCAGCACAGGACCAGTATCTGCAGCAAGGTCTTTCCCCTACACCCTGGGTCCCGCTCAGTCTCGGTAGGATCTGCTATGATATCAGTCATATCTCACCACTGAGGGTCAGCAGGATGGGTGAGGAGGCCCCTATGCTGAGAGGTAGAGCCACCCTAAACTACCCACCCCTCACTGTAGAAGCCTTCCCTGAAGTCATAGCTTTCAGCAAACCACAGAGCAGACTCTGTCAGGGCAGTTGGCATCTGGGTGAGGGGACATCTGGGGTTCTTCCACCGTTTTCTCCAGGCCACCCTAAACTACCCACCCCTCACTGTAGAAGCCTTCCCCTGAAGTCACAGCTCTCAACAAACCACAGAGCAGACTCTGTCAGGGCAGTTGGCGTCTGGGTGAAGAGACACCTGGGGTTCTTCCACCGTTTTCTCCAGACCAGAGCATTTAACATTTCTTTATTATCTATGCAGAGATGCCTTTTAAATGTATTGTATTAGATATTATTAAAAAGGTACCAATACATGGTTTTGCCATGTCTCATGAACATAGCTCAAGTACTGCATCTTAAATTACTAATCGGTAACAGCGCCAGAGTCTGTGAAGCAGGACCAGTTAAAAGCAGACACCACAGGCAGCTCAGGGCCCTTGCTCTCCAACGTGAGATGAGGGGACAGCTTGACCACATAGCACAGTTACTCCTTTTCCTGTGGACCAAGCCAAGAAGCGACAGGGTAGAAAGCAGATGACACAGATGTGCAGATGACACAGGCATCATCGTCTTTGAATTCTTTACACAATCCCAGGCCCTTCTCCCAGCTTATCTCATGCCGCATATGAGGAGACCAGCCCCCTCTTGCACTCAGGTGAACCTTGGCCTTCAGGCGCCCATTCACCATCCAAGAGCAATGTCCTTTGCTCCATCCTATGCCCACATTCATCGTCTCCCCAGCAGCGGTAAGAAAAACAGAATCTTCTAGATTGTCTCTCTTACGATCCCACATCTGTACACTTCATGCTGCATGGAAGGTCTTCAAGGCAAGGCCCCTGAGTGCCCATCCTGAGGTGTGTGTGTATGTGAGCACAGCAGGGTCTGAGGAGCAGGAAGTCAGCACCTCAGATGCTCTGCCAAAGCATGGGGACAGCCCTGTGTGCTCAGCCAGTGTCTGAGGAGAAAGCAGGGGCTGGCAGAAAGGGGGTTTTGTAGGCAGTGTTTTCAAAGAGGCCACAGGCAATAACGACATGCAGTTTGTAGAAACACAGGTTATCTTATAGATTACATGGAGTCGGGGAACAGTAGAGCGCTCTGTTAGTGTTTCCGCTCCTATCTCAAGTGGATCCTCAAAGACAAGCATTTCACCAGAATGGCTGTTCAGGTCACCATATCTAAACAGTTCCTCACCTCCCCAAAGCCCATGACACGTTCACTTGTACACTCATAGTGCTGTCACACACACACACACACACACACACATGTACACACACACACAGACTCAACTAGTGTACATACATGGTCTCTCTCACACAGTGACATACATAAAGACATACTTGTACACACAATGCTTTCACATATATGAATGCACATACATGCATACACACGCGTACACATATACGTGTGTGTGCACACACACACAGACACACACACACTCCTACTCATTCCCAGAATGCTGCTCTCCCAACAGACAGCAGGTAGAGCTCACAGAACGAGGTGACAGGCACTCACACTCTCTGTTCTCTCTTCCTTTTCCTGTTAGGACTTGAGAGATGACAAAGCAAGGAGCCAAGACCGTCCCTCGCTCACAAGGTGCCTCCAGGACTGTCAGTTCTCCCATTGCCACAACAACACAGTTTATCTACACTCTTTCAGTGCCTGTGCTGCAGACAGGTTTCTATAGAGTGGCAGGCGGAGACAGCGGTGAAGCCAGAGTCAGAAAGGCCAGCAAACCCAGTGCAAGGCTATGGAGAGTGACCCAAATGCCCAGCCCACACTGGATGTCCATCTTAGCAGAGGGCACCAGCTTCCCTAAGAAGGCATGCCCCTGTGTCTGAATCCATCTGTTTGTCATTGACACCAAGACTTGAGAGGTGGAGGCTCACAGGAAAAGGAAGCTGTGCATACTGCAGATTTCAAGCTAAC
Organism: Acomys minous; assembly: GCF_964271855.1. NCBI lineage: Eukaryota > Metazoa > Chordata > Mammalia > Rodentia > Muridae > Acomys > Acomys minous. The sequence goes on along the minus strand of NC_140485.1, from coordinate 143,908,196 downwards.
AGACCTTGATTGGGACTCGGGAATATTCTAAGTCAGGTCGGCCTTGGCTAAAGGTTTGCAGTCACTGCTGTCACTGCACACCGAAGTCTAGTGACCACAAATGTTCAGACCAGAAACCAAGGAAAATGAATTCGCTGCTTCTGAGCCCTTGGTGGTGACTTGCTCCTAGGCCCCAGTATTTGACAGCGCAGAAACCCAGGCTGATTTACAGCTTGCGCTGGGACCAGTGCCAGGCTCGTACCTCTCTGACAAGCAGTTCCACTTCCAAACTGCATGAAGGAAAACTTAGAACCATAAAGAGATACATGTGTGCAGCATCGGTCACTGAAATAGCATTCAAAATAGCAACATAAAGCTCAGGGAAACTCAGTCTCCAGTCACAAAGCTCCGGCCATGTAAAGTACCGCAGGCTGAGGCTGTGTCACTGCTCAGGGTAGTGGTTGCCCAGGATGTACAAGGCCCTGGATTTGATCCCATCCAAAACAAAAGGCAATAATGATAATAGCTATTATAGTTGCATATGTCAGAACGACACTAATTCATACTATGTAAAACATTGAACAGTTTTGTCTTACATTATCAAACAATATTTTAAAATCTAAATTTAGGATAGGGTCCCAGTTTACTATTCATTATATAGAACGTTGCACGCAAGCGCACGCGCGCGCGCACACACACACACACACACACACACACACACACTCCATAGATAAAAGACTAAAATTCTCAGTACCTAAAACCATCAGAGACTGGTCTCAGCAGGCTTGCAGATCTGTGTTTTCTACTCTATCCTCTTAAGTGGCCTAGATTTCTCCAGTAGAATCCTCAGCTGGCTTTCTTTTAAAGTCATCCGTTACTTTATTCACCTTATTTTTCCCACCTCTAACTTGTGAACTACTTAGGACACACTGAAAGCTATAGCAATATGCTTGGCACCCAAGTGTGTAGGTGTCAGTGGTAGAGCAAGAATAAAGATTCCATCATGGGGCCAGGTGTGGTGGCACACACATTTAATCCCAGCACTCGGGAGGCAGAGGCAGGTGGATCACTGTGAGTTTGAGGCCAGCCTGGTCTAAAAAGCAAGTCCAGGACAGCCAAGGCTACACAGGGAAACCATGTCTAAAAAAAAATAAATAAGATTCTATTATGAAAATAACATCAAACTGTAAGCAAGCTAGACATTCACAGAAAACCAGCAATCGCGAGTTCTCTGCCCCTGCCTCCACACAAGAGATGTTTCTTCCTGGGATGTGTGTGTGTGTGTGTGTGTGTGTGTGTGTGTGTGTTGATCAGTTATATATAAGGAAAAATGTGGGTCCATGCACTGCATATGTCCAAGGCTGTCTCGTGTTTTTGCAGGATTTGACTCAGAAGCAAATGGGTGACATCCTAGTCCCACCCTTTACATCTCTGTGTTATGGATAATGATGTCTGTTCTTCCATCTTGGTCCCTCACCCAAGAGAACTGAGTGGCCATGCTGGCATCTTGGAGACACCACCTCAAGGGCTTGACATGAGCTGTCACTCAGTAAGCACTAAGACTTTTCAAACTTGCCTTGTCCCAAACCTATCCAACATCCCTGTCCATCTGCTGGGCCCTGCCCAAGGCCACAGCAGCCTGTGAAGGCAGCCCGCCCATGTGAGGGCCTTTCTTTCTGGTCTCCTGTGCACCCTGTGCACGCAACCCAGTCCTCCCCGCCCCCTTCCCCCTCCTCCTCTCTTTCTCTGTCCCTCTCCATCCAGCATGGCCACCACCTCCTTCACTGCCACATCACCTCATGGAGGTGGCCAGACATCCTTGTCCACTAACAGGATTCCACACCCAAGCTTCCTTCATCCCTGTGTTTGTGATGCACCAGGACTGTGTCGAATGTGTGTTAGTGTCCTGGGAATAAATGAGGGACTAAATTCAGCTGGGTCCACAGGGCAAAGTAAAAGTGCTCAGATGGAGAGAGCGTGTGCCATGGCTGCCTTTGCACAAACAGAATCTAAGTCAGTCAGGAATGGAGCCCAGACATGAACCTCCATCTTCCTGACTCCAAACTCACCACAAGATCTGGATTTCCCAGAGTAACAAACTGCTGGAGAAGGTTGGACACAATGGTAGCTAGTTACCACATCCAAGATGCACCAGCTCTGCCCTCCTCCCCTCTCTCCCTCTCCCTCCCCCTTTCCCTTCCTCTCCCTCTCCCACATACATGATACAAAAATCTTTACCTTTTCCAAAGGGGTGCTTTGAAATTCTTTAGCAGTGTGACTTGAATGTAGGCAGACCAGGCATATAGAGGAATGAAAAGGAAGAGAGGCCAGAATCAGACTCGTGTGTGTGTGTGTGTGTGTGTGTGTGTGTGTGTGTGTGTGTGTGTGTATCCTAACGATCTTACAAGGGTGTTAGCCACCGGTGTTGGGAGGACCAGAAGGTCACATGCAAAGGAGTGGAAATAGGCGTTGACCCAACACCACACACAAACGTTGGCTGAAAACAAAGCAAGGAGCTGTCATGAGACACAAACTCTTGAGGAAGAACCATGGCCTTGGTTTTGAGTCGTGACCTTGGGTTTGAGTGTGACCTTGGGTTTGAGCCGTGACCTTGGGTTTGAGCCATGACCTTGGGTTTGAGTTGTGACCTTGGTTTTGAGCATGACCTTGGGTTTGAGCATGACCTTGGGTTTGAACCATGACCTTGGGTTTGGCCATGATTTCTCAGCTGTGACACCAGAAGCACAGGTGGTAAAAATGAAAGTTAACAAGCCAGTTGAAATATCTGTTTGCTTCAAAAATAAAAAATAAAGAGCCAGGTGGTAGTGGTACACGCCTTTAATCCCAGCACTTGGGAGGCAGAGGCAGGTGGATCTCTGTGAGTTTGAGGCCAGCCTGATCTACAAAGTGCGTCCAGGATAGCCAAGGCTACATAGGCAAACCCTGTCTTGAAAAACAAAAAACAAAAAAGAACAAAATAATAATTAAATAAATAAATAAAAATAAATAAGCAAAGTTGCAGGTCCTTGAGGTCAGGGAAGCTGTCTGTAAAGTGTGTCTGAAGAGAAGATGGCACTCAGGACATACACAGGACTCTATCCCGTAACAGCAGTAACACCCGGGTGTGGGGCTAAATGCACGCTGCTTCAGAGGTGGGGTATGAATTGAGATGACCAATGTCACTGATAATTTTAGAAACACACATCAAAACCACATGATAGAACATCGTATTTTTACCTATTAGAAAGCCCACTATCAAAAAATTTTAAATGGAAAATAACAATTACTGGAAGACAGGGAGAGGCCAGGAACTTGGTAAAGTCAAGTGGGAAAGAAAAAAAAAAAAAAAAAAAGAAGGCATGGACAGTCTGGATGATCCAGATCCAAGCGAGTGTGTGGTTACAAGAACTAAAACCAGGCGTACACGTTACTTTCTGTTGCTGCGATAAATCACCCTGACCAAAAGCAACTTATGGAAGTTCATTTTGGCTTGGGGTTCCAGAGGGAGCGTCCATAATTGTTGGGGGTATCCTTGTGCCTGGTGCCTGGTGGCTGGAGAGAGAAGCTGAGGGAGACCAAACAGGAAGTAGGAGAAAGCTGTGAAGTCTCAAAGCCTGCACCCCATGGCACACTTCCTTCAGCAAGGCCACACTCTCATCGTCCCCCAGACAGTACCACGAACCCAAGGCCAAGTGTCCGAGTACGTGAGCCTGTGGAGGGCGCTTGCCGTTCATGGCGCTAGGGTCTGAGGACGTATGTATTTCCCTCTCTCTACAGCCAGATGGTTAATGATACTTAAAATACAAACCCGACCCCTCTCCTCACCTAGCCTCAGGTGAACGGCCGCGTGGATCGGTCTAGACACACAACGCGGTACCAAGAGTTTAAACCAGAAGGGAATTGTGGGGTGTGCTGTGGCAGAAGTGAACCCAAGAGAAATGGTGCTGAGAGCCGAGCTAGGGAAAGTCCACGGCTGTCTGACTCCACTGGCAGGAGTGCCCGGCATCCTCAGAAACAGACAGAAGGTGGGAAAGGGGGGGGGTAGGGGAGGGTTGCACAACAGCATACATGTCCCTCACAAACACAACTGGGGTGAAAATGCCCAAAGTAACTAATTCATTACATACCTTGCCTTAATTTTAAGATCCTTGAAGAAGTGGCTGTTAAGAGCTTTACTGGCCTTGCAGAAGGTGAGAATTCAGCTCCCAGCACCCACTTAGAGGCTTCACAGCTAAGTGCAGCTCTAGTTCTGCTTCTGGGGGAATCTGATGCCCCCTTCTGGCTTCTGTGGGCACTGCATGCAGATGGTACACAGACACATGCAGAAACTCATACACAGAAAATAAAACACATCAATTGTGATAGTACACGCACACACCAAACGTTCTGCCCCTCACACTTCATACTCCTCATCTACCTTGTCTCCTAGGGCCTCAAACAAGAACAAAAGAGCAGCAGCCAGTCCACAGCGGCCCCGTGGGGTTTCAGCATCATTGGCTTATCTAATGTCACTTCATCGCGCCACTTATTTTTTAAGCCAGAAAGAAGCCCTCATGGGATTGTAGAACTGAAATTACTTTAAATATTATCTTTGTCTCTTAAAAACAAAAACAAAAACAGAGCACTGTGATGTCTGTGGAGATTGTTTAAAAACTGGATTTTAGTCTAGCTAATTCTACATTCATGGCAAGACAGCTTAACTGTTAGTCCATTTCCTGAGAGAGCAAGGTCGCAGTGAAATTGAGGAGCAGGCGTCCTGTGTATCAGACTCTGTGTGGTTCCTGAGTGCCTGGCATGGGGGCAGGAGGGCTGTTTCAAAGGGCCTGTCTGGCTCCAACCTACAGAGAAACTAGACCCCACCTCTCACCACACAGAGAAGTCATAAACCACAAGGTAAGTCATAGTGGTACGGGGAACTTCTAGACGAAAACAGTGGGACCCACACAGAGAACAAGTGGCAGGGGGTTGTCCAAGCTGTCATACGCCCACCTGGCCACCGGGAGGTCCGTTGTACCTCTTCCTGGGTACAAAGCACTCATCACACCCACTGGCAAAGGGCACTGCTGGGGACCTGTTTGCGTTTCATGTGTATTTTCTAAGTGGATCAAACAGAGAAAATTATTGTTTCTAATTTAGTCTGCCTACCCAAAGGCAGGAAAGAAACGCGCACAACTTCGTTGAAGGAACTGGAAATTTCCGTTCCGGTCTCTCATGGGGATGGGAAATCATTTCTAATGAGGCCTCAGCCAGGCATCTTGGCGTGCTGGCGATGTGGTGAGCACCCTTGTCTCTGTAAATGTCAGTATGCTGACCAGCCACCGGTCGGGAACCAAAGGCCCTGTTTATTTTACCACAAGGGCTTGTGATCCGGGCTCAGGACAGACTTAGAGCTGCATAGAGAGCTAATGTGTGGGAGTTTGTTGACTTCAGGAGCATTTACAAACAGAGAGACTTAGCAGATTGCCCTCTGCGCACCATTGATCTTTTCTCTCCATCCAGCCACGTCTGTGTTTACGTAAACTGGTGAACCCGTATCTGTTTAAAAAACACTCAATGACCCCAGCAAAGCGGGTCTCTCGCCTCAGCTTTGCAGACTCTCCCCTGCCAAGAGCTATCCCCGCATGCTCAGGGAGTCTCCTAAGGAGAAAGACTTCAGGAGGTTTCATAGGGACTAACCCCCTGTGAACCCCCAGCCTCCATACATGCCCTGTCAACCAGGAGCCACCACCAGAACCTGTGGGGACAGCACTTACTTTAGGAAAAGATCACAACACACACACACACACACACACACACCGGTCAGGACGAGGAAAATCAGTCCAGGGAAAGCAGGGACCTGTGGAAGATATGGAAAGAAACGCATTAGCCCCATGGAGGGAAGTTGGCCTAGGCAGACTGTCTCATGTGACTAACCAGGAGAAAGGTTTGTAATCTCAAGGCTGTGCATGTCATGGCCAGAGCTTCTGAAACTAGAAAGCATCTCCTCGACATCTTCCAAACACTTCAGACGTGTCTGTTGACTCAGAAAAGAGTTTGGTGCGAGACCACCATTATTACCAAGATCAACGCAGAATGATGTTTAAATGGTTCTAAACATCTTGAATAGATGGGAGTGACTGGAGGAAGATTTTTCCTAGTGGGCATGAACTAACACAAGCTGGAGGTCCCGTGGCTTGAAAGGTGGAAACCGCCAGGCAACAGACACTCCCCACTGTGCAGAGGCAGCGTAACCCAAAGCAGGCAGTCATGGACACACAGCAGCTGCCTGGTACAGTCACTGTGAAAGACAAAAGCCTAGAGAAGCACCCGTCCTGGACACAGACTCTCCTTTGCTCTCAGTGAGTAGCCAGGGAGCAGCTGGCGCTGTTAGGGCAGCCAGTGATGAGTGGTGGCCTGAAACCCAGTGTGCCCTGCAGGTGCCCCACGCCAGGGCTAGCTCCAACGAGAGGCACTCAGTGGCGTTCTTAACTAAAAGAAACGGTGCTTCCTCCAACTGGACTTAGATTAACGTCATACACACGGGATTTTCATATCATGGGATTTTCACAAAATTTTCACTGGGCTCAAGAAAAACCTACCTAGGTCTGTAGTCAGTAGCAGAGTGATTGCCTAGCATGGGCAAGGCCCTGCGTGTTATTCCCAGTACTGAAAAAGCGAGCAGAGGGGCTGGAGAGATGGCTCAGAGGATAAGAGCACTGGCTGCTCTTCTAAAGGTCCTGAGTTCAATTCCCAGCAACCACAGGGTGGCTCACAACCATCCATAATGAGATATGGTGCCGTTACATGCAGACAGAACACTGTATACATAATAAATAAATCTTTAAAAAAAAAAAAAAGAAAAAGAAAGAAAGAAAGAAAAGAAAAGAAAAAGTGAGCAGCCAAAAAGAGGAGTCCATGTAATGATGTCAAGAGAAAAACAAACTTTGATTAACAACGAAAATGACTAAGGAACTCTAAAGTCAGCTGCCATGCAAACATAAGTTTACATGGAGAGAGAGAAAGAGAGAGAGAGAGGGTGTGTGTGTGTGTGTGTGTATGTTAAATGGCCTTATTGATGCTATATTCAAAGTGGGGAAGTACATTTTTTATTTAGTTTAATGTGGTGTCACATTCATTCTGCCACTCGGATTCCAGCGTCCCCAGTAAGACCCATCCATCATGGTAAGCAGAAGGTTGTTCTCTTGGGAGCCCCAGGCACCTCGGGATGGTCCCCCTCACCCAGCCCTCCAGCACTATGACCGTGGTGCTCAGAGCAAATGAGCCTCACTGAGGTGGAGCTGCAGTTCTGAAAGGAATGCTGGGGACGGACAAGGATTTACTGTCCCTCTGCATCAGTCACCATTCCTTGGCCGGCTGATGCATCCGGTAAGCCAAGCATTCACAAGTTTTCTTCTTGGCCTCTCTCCTCACCCCGCTTCCTTCCCACACAAGGCAGTGGCTAACGTGGAGACAAACACACTGCAGGTGCACCCTTCATTGGGCTGGAGTTGGGGGGAAAAATCTGTCCTCTGGGACAAACACAGACCGGCCAGACTGAGTGCTGTACACATCCTACAACAAATATGCTTTGTTCTTGAGGCTTAGGGTAATAGACTGCCATAAAGCTGAGCAAGGGGCGAGGGTGGGGCCACCCTCTCATGCCTCCTGCATCAAGCCAGTGCACAGCTGCCTGACCGCCCATCATCCCCCTACCAAATGCTGCCCACACTTCTCTGTGCTCTTCCCCAACACCCACAGCAGTCAAGCAGCCTCGTGTGGTCCCTAGGAGCTAAGAACTGGGAACAAGGAGGGAAGGGCCCAGGTCTGGGGAAGGAGGAGAGTCCTCCCACCTAACCAAGTACCTTCACTTCACCTAGATGCAGCTCACGAAAGACTGCATGAACTTGGCAGAGAAAATTACATGCGTTTTTTAATTACTAAGCAACAAGGCAAGTTTTCCACATCAGTAGTGTCAATTGCTTCCCTTTTTCCTGCAGACAGTTTCTACAAACCTTTTCTCTCCCGGCTAAGAGCATGTTAGAACAGATTTTTGGGTCAGAAAGTTTTCTCTTTTCTAGGCCATTTTTATATAGCTTAGTAACTTGGGGGCTTGCACAAAGGTATCTCTGAGTTTTTTTGGTTTTTCGGGTTTTTTCTACTATGGTCAAGAACTTGAGAGTGAAGCCAGCCTAAATAGTTTTTTTTTAGAGGAAAGGGGACTCCACAAAATGGCTCCAAGATCCTATTCATTACTGAGTAGAGACTATATAAAGCAAGGGGACAATTCAATTTGGTGGTTGAAAAAAATCAATAAGTCAAATCTTTGGCAAAAGTGATGGATTAAAAGAAGAATGGAGACACCAGGAACTAACAGGTCCCCACCTTCGATGGGGGAGAAAACCCTGGTGGATGAGATCTGCTGGGTGAGGGAGGGGCTGTCTCGAGTGTGAGCTGTTTAATTGTGGAGCAGGGAGGTCCAGCGATCCACCAAGCCCTGGAGCCCTCAGAACCTTAGTTCTACCTTGGTCAGTGTCTGTAGGACCCATGTTGTGGACTCAATGGCTGGACGGTGCCAAGCAGGTCCACACACCATGTTGACTTGGAGTCCCCTTCCTGGCTCATCACAGGACCGTTATCGCTCATCCAAATGGTTTTCTTCACTGTGATGTGGTTATGATTTGAATGAGAAATGTGACACCCCCCCCATTAGTTCACCATTTAAATGCTGTTTAAGAAGGTTGTGGAATCTTTAGAAGGTGGATCGTGGTTGGAGGAGGTGGATCACAGGGGCATAGCCTGGCCACACTTCCTGTTCATGCTCTACTTCCTGAGCGTGGATGCTGTATGGCCAGCCAGCCTGCTGCTCCTGTCACCAAGCCCTCCTACCTGTTGTCAGGTCCCTCTGAACCTGTGAGTCACAACAAACCTGTCCTTCTTTAAGTTGCTTTTGTTGGGTGTTTTTTTTTTTAATCACCACACACATACACAAAGTACTCAAGACTAAGGTTGTTCTGAGCATGTGTTCATAGTGGTAGGATAAACTCTCAAGACAGAGAGAAAATCTAGAATCTGTCAGCATATGACCACTTCACATGCAAAGGCAATTTTTAAAGAGAGGGTCTGAGTCCATAGCACTGGCCTGAAACTCATTACATAGACCAGGCTATCCTTGAACTCATAGAGAGCTGCCTGCACCTGCCTCCTAAGTGCTAGGATTAAAGGCATGCAGCACACCCAGACCCAGAAAAAAATAATTTAAGAAGCCATAACTATATCATGATCAGGTCTGAATAGCCTTGACTTAGAGGAAACACTACAGGCCTTGGATTTGGGGGTCTTAGGCATGGAGGGCATGTTAACAGAAGCCACAGAGCTGCTGGCATGGAAGCCGCTTAGCCTCCTGATGCCGGGAGAAGGCTATCCCTCCTGCAAGAGCAATAGGTAAACTGATCCCTGGCAGATTTCAGGAGTGTGGCATTGTTCTCAGTTAGTGCTTCTAGAAGCATCCATGAGCAGGTGACACACTTCAGATGCAAAACTAGACCTACATCAGTGGTGTCTGCGGAGAGACCAGTGTCCCCACCTGGAAATGTCACCCCCTGGATCCCCAAGCATCATGTGTGGTCCTCTGGGAGTATCCCAGAAGAGAGAGTAGACAGATTTTTCTGTTTTTAAGTTTGGGTAAGTAATATATTTCAAGGACGGAAAACTGTACACCACAGCACACTAAGCAATCTCCAAGTGGCCTAGAGACTTTCCCTTATGATATTTTGGGACAGAATTGTGACTGCTTTTTGCCCTTGTCCTAAAAATCCTGAGGCTTTTGTCCTGCCTGAGGCTAAACTGAAGAGTTTTGGATTAATCACATTGGCAGAGGAGATTTCAAGACAGCCTAGTATTGACTATGTTACATGGATATTAATGTTCACTCTGATGCAGATCTATAGTGAAAAGAAACAAGCTGGGCAAAGAGGAATAGAAAATGTACAGTTTGAGGAGAAGAGGAAGTGTAACGGAGATATGTCCAGTGCTCAAGGAGATAAAAAGTTAAAAGAAAAAAAAAAAAGTCTGATTCTAATTGAATAAAGGGAGTGGTGAACTCGGGGTAAGACTCCACCCAGATAAGCTCCCGACTTGTGAAAGGAATTAAAGGACAGCTTACAGCATCAAAGGAAGCCATCAACACCAGAAAGCTAGTTCAACTGTAAGTGAATAAAGGCGCCAAGTTCCAGTCCCAACAAGCAGCAGAACTTGGCAGCTTCAGCCATGTGGTTCTGGCTTTAAAACCAAAAGTACAAGAAAACGGACATGGAATAACCACCACCCCCCCTTCTCAGGCTAAAGAAAACTACTGAGGCTAAGCATGTCTTAGGGTCAGAGGCCATTGCAAAAAGCTGTGATGTTGTTGGAGACTCCAAGATGTTGGAGATGACAGAGCTGTGGGATTCCTGCAAAGGAGAGCTGCTAACAGGATGTTAGAAGTAGCTCAGGGAGAGAAGTGTGCTGCAGTCAACAAGGCTGGAAGGAGCTGGGAGTTTTGAAAAGTGCTTTGACATTGGACATGGAAAATGCAGAGTTTGGTCTTGCTTTGGTCTAGTATGTCCTCACCATGCGCCATTTCCGTCCTTTTGGAATGGTAATGTGTATTCTGTGCCACTGTAGGTTAGACCTGTGTGATCCACCTTTTTATTTTGATTTTACAGGGGTTTGCAGTAAGAGATTGCCTTGAGTCCCTGAAGAGACTTTGAATTTTGGATTTTTAAACAGTCTAGAATCTGGGAACTTTTGAAGTTGGTCTGAATGCGCTCTCACATTGTGATGTGGCTGCATTGACTGTGGGGGCGGGGAGTGCAGTGTGGTGGTTTGAATGAGAAGGACCCCCATAGGCTCAGATAAGTGTGGCCTTGTTGGAGGGAGTAGGTGTGGCCTTGTGGGAGTGGGTGTGGCCTTGTGGTAGTGGGTGTGGCCTTATGGGAGTGGGTGTGGCCTTGTGGGAGGAAGTGTGTCAATAGGGATGGGCTTCAAAGTTTCAAAAGCCCATACCAGGTCCTGTCTCTCTCTCTTCCTGCTGCCAGCCAGTCAGGGTGTAGTACTCCCAGCGACCTCTCCAGCACCATGTCTGTTTGCACCCTGCCAAGCTCCCTGACATGATGATAATGGACTAAGCCTCTGAAACCTTAAGCAAGCCCCAGTGTGTGTGTGCGTGTGCGTGTGCGTGTGTGTGTGTGTGTGTGTGTGTGTTTTAACACACATGGTCATGTTGTCTCTTCACATCAATAATACCGTGGCTAAGACACCCTATCGAACTGACAGTAAAGGAAAGTGCTGGAATGAAAAGACTCAGATTCCACACCAGCTTATTTGTTTCTGAGGCAAGTACAAGCGTCTAAGTTGCCCTACACGCTGTTTCTAAAGATGCCCCGTGTGTTTCCAAGTGGCTCCCTGGCATTTCCAGTATGCTTAACACCAGCAAGAAGGAGGTGCTGCCCTGGGCCTGCTCATCCCTGTCACGGCCCCAGGGCATCTGTAGCTTTCCCATTCACGATAATAAGCATCTAAATCAAAGCCAATACACAGTGAGGCTTTTAACTTTTTCAGTTTTAATGAGTAAAGTTATTGCCTCTTAACATATTTCCTCCTTTGCCAGACAGTGGTGGCACAGGCCTTTAATCCCAGCTATCAGGAGGCAGAGGCAGAAGGAGCTGAGTTCAAGGCCAACCTGGTCTAAATATTGAGTTTTAGGACAGCTAGGACCGTTATATAGAAATACCTTGTCTTGAAAAACGAAAGCATATTTCCTCCCAAGATAATCCTGCATATGTACATAGACACTTTGAATGTCTGAGGTTGCCCCGACTTGAGGTCCCTCTTAAATATGGCCTTAACCAGCTTAATTGTGGAGCCAGCCAAGAGGTGCAGCAGATGGTGGAAAAGGCCAAATGTGGGTCCCATTACTGGGTCCCCATCACTGAGCCTTCTCAAATGTCCCCTTATCAAATGAAGGCCCTGCGCAGACAGGCTGCTAAACCTTCTAGAGCTAGGGTGAGTGAGGCCGGCAAGAAGAGATTCCGTCTCTCCTCAAACTTCTGCCCCTCATCTCTGCTCAGGAATAAGCAGCAAGGCAGTGTGATACATTCTGTTGTTGTAATAGTGTTTCTAAAACCCATGAGGAATGCCCTGCAGAAACTTCCAAAATTGCTGGTGTTGGGAAGGCTGTGACAGTTCAAATATCTGTTACATTGTTGTAACACCTCTAAGGCTTCTTTGGATACCTCCTAATTCCAAACGAGTGCCTGGAGGTTACAGGTCAGGGATGTATTTCAAGCCAGGGGCTCAGTGGTCAATTCAATGAGTGGGCCTCCAGAGCCTGTCTGTAAGTTTGCACAAACGCAAGTAACCACTTCCATGTGCCAATCAAAGCACATTTAATCTTTTAATCAAAAGGTCTTTTGGGGGGGGTGTCTCCAAAGCACTTGAGATTTCCGTGACAGGCATTGTTCAGTCTAGAGTGTGGAAGCCAGCTGCCTGCTGGTGGGAAGAAGTACCCCGTGATTCAGAGGCAGGGGAACCAGAGAGGCTGCGCTGACCACAGTGGCCTGGGCCTATCCCAGCTCGGCCTCGGCCCAGCTCTTGGTGCAGGTCTGCCTGCATCTCCCACGGTGGATTCCAGCACCATCGTCTCTCACTAGCTCCCCCAACCTTCCCAGGCATGACCGGTCTGAGCTCATCCTCTCTGTCCTGAGAAACCCCTACAGATGTTGCAGGCGGATCCTTTCCAGGTTGTTCTGGGACCCAGTATTTCCTGCCTATGACCCAGATTTCTCCACACCACTCCAGCCAGCCCGTGTCCCTGACAGGAACGCGTCTATGAAGTACTAGGAACGAGGTTTAGGCCCCAGACCAAGCTCCTGACTCACCACTCGAACTGGCTGTAACTTTCCCACCTCATTCATCAGGGTCGGGAACTCACTCATCCTGTGACCCTGGTGGGTCATTTAATCCAGCCCCCACCTCGATTTTCTTATCTGTAAGATGGGTATGATGAGTGTACCCACTGGCAGGGATTCCGTCAGATGACGTTAAGAGCACCCACTGATAGGTGCGTAGGTAGAATTCTCCACTCTTAAGGATACAGTAAGATGCACCTGCTGCTGAGGGCACAGTTAAGAGAACCAACTGCCATGGGATTCCTTAGTTATATATGCTATTAAGGATGAAGTCTATAGCACTAGCTGCAAGGTGCAGTGTTTTGAATGAGATGTCACTTGTAATCTTGGGCATTTGAATAATTGGTCCCCAGTTGGTGATACTATTTGGGGCGGCTTAGGAGGTGTGGCCTTGTTGGAGAAAGTTTATCAATGTGGGTGGGAGTTGAGGTTTCAACAGCCCTGTGGCATCTCCAGTTCCCTCTCTCAGCTTCCTGCCTACAGCCACCACGCTTGTCTGCCATGATGGTGCTGGACTCTCATCACTTTACAACTGTAAGTACAAATAAACCATTCCTTTATACAGAGCCTTGGTGTTTTACCACAGCAGTACAAATATAACTACTACAGGTAGAGTTAGATGCAGGTGCCTGACCTGTAACACACCTGTCATGTCACTGTGAGGTCCTGACCTGTAACACACCTGTTGCATCACTGTGAGGTCTTGCAAAGCTTCTCAAGAGTTGCATATTTTAGAAAATGTCCAAAATGCCTGTATTTCACTCTGTATGGGAACATAGCACACAAGGGACCCACAGTGTCCGTTCTGTTGTAAGCAGAGCAGACTGGATTGTGATGCCACTCTCACCAGGGAAAGAAGGTGAGGGGATGGTCAAAGGACAGGAGGAGGAGGAGGGAAGGGAGGAATAGAGCTGGCCCGCTGCTATCAGCTAAGTGTGCCTAGGCTCCCCTGAGCCACACCTGCTAAGTATCCTCTCAGAGGCCAGGCTGTCTCCAAAGTGAAGTAGAGGAGGCCTTGTGTGCAAGGTGTGAAGCTAGGTGGGACTCCTGGTGTGAAGCTAGATGGGACTCCCTGGTGTGAAGCTAGGTGGGACTCCTGATGTGAAGCTAGGTGGGATTCCTGGTGTGAAGCTAGGTGGGACTCCTGGTGTGAAGCTAGGTGGGACTCCTGGTGTGAAGCTAGATGGGACTCCTGGTGTGAAGCTAGGTGGGACTTCTGGTGTGAAGCTAGGTGGGACTCCTGGTGTGAAGCTAGATGGGACTCCCTGGTGAAGCTAGGTGGGACTTCTGGTGTGAAGCTAGGTGGGACTCCTGGTGTGAAGCTAGGTGGGACTCCCTGGTGTGAAGCTAGGTGGGACTCCCTGGTGTGAAGCTAGGTGGGACTCCCTGGTGTGAAGCTAGGTGGGACTCCCTGGTGTGAAGCAAGGTAGGACTTCTTAGTATCTGTCACCTGCAGACCTCACCTCATTGGTTCTGTCTCACACATAGGATTAGAATGCACTATTCTGCGGATTAACAAATGACAGCTCCATTCCCACCATGGTGGCTCATAGTCATTGATCCCAGGGGATCTGATGCCCTATTCTGACTTCTGAGGGCACCAGGCATGCATATGGTGCACAGGCATACATACAAGCAAAACACTCGTGCACAAAAACTAAATAAATCTATTTTAAAAGTTAAAAGGCAGGGAGGGAGGGCTGGCAAGATGGATGGCTCAGTGGTTAAGAGCACCAGCTGCTCTTCCAGGGCTCCTGAGATCAATTCCCACCACCCACCAAATGATAGCTCCAGGTCATTTTATAATCACAACACTGTCCTGTAGGGACCACATAAAATCAGCAAGCTTGAGTGAGCCAGGCAGAGGTGGTCTCTGTAGGCTGTGGAGGTGAGCTAGCCCCTGGAGCTGCCAGTATATGTTGTGACTTACACACCACAGAGGGGAAGCCAGCATCAACTTAGGTGGCACGGTGCTCAGTAACAGAACAGGTTTCCTCCCAACATCTAAGACAGTTTCTGTCACCTCTACCACACTCTGCCATTCCTCACAGGGAACAACCTGCTGTGACAAAAAGCTGAGTTCCACCCCACTCTCACAGTTCAAGTCAAGCCTCTGTCCCCACCCCACCCCCCCACCCACACACACACACACACACACCATATCCCGAGATTCCTCAGCTGAAAAATTAGAAAATTATGAGAGTTTTTGGTTTTGTTTTTAGTTTAAAAGTCAGAAAACACTGCAGGGAGAATGGCTGTTTGCTTGTTTAAGCAATTAAAACATACAAATAAAAATAGAGGACTGGTTATATTTTGGCTCAGAGTCCACGTGTTAGTCAGGTGCTTTGCTTCTGTCACAAAATACCTGAGAAAATAACTGCTCAAAGGAAAGGCTTGTTTGGCTCAGAGTTTCAGAGCTGTCACTCTCTGGCTCTTCGGGGTTGTGAGGCAGAACGTAGCAGCCAAGAAACAGAAAAGGAGATGAGAAAGGACCGGGAATATAATACACCCTTGAAAGGCGCACTCCTAGTGTTCTCACCCCTCTATTGAGCCCTAATTACCTCCTAACGGTCACTCAGGTGAACAAACCTCACCACCAGCTTAGGGTCTTCAGGAGTCAGACACCGTCAAAAGCCCCTCGGCTGTAACCTTAACCTTCAGCACGGTTTTTCAGATTCAAAGCAGAACGGTCCGGCTCTATGCTAGGTCACCTACAGTGTCTTATACCCTCTGCTTCAGGCGCCTTGCAAACCCCTCCCGCTCCAACCTGCCTCAGGAGCTTATGACAACCCCACTGCTACCTGCAAGACTCAACAGCAGCTGGAGCCTGGCAGAGCACAGTTACAGGAGAACAAGGGGTCTGGTCACAGGGGTCGGAGCATGGCAGAAAGGGTCTAAGAGTGTGCACACTGGGAAATGCCTGGGGGATGAAGAGACAGAGACTGGGGCAGAAGGAAACATGGTGGGATGGAAAGAAGGAGAAAAGAGGAGATCATGAAAAGGAGGGAAGAATCCCACTTCCCGGGGTAGCTCTTAGAATCAAAGCAGCTGGACAGCAGGCAGGCATGCCTCGCACAGTTCTAAGAAAATAGAAACGCGGAAATCAGTAGAGACCCTAGAGTGGTGTCGTGAACTTGGGTGGAAGCGTTAGTGTTTTTTAATTTCCTTATAAATGGATTTTTAGCCAGATGCCAAGGAACAGTCAGTAAGAACATGCCTGGGCGCATTTCATCAGAACACCTGCTTAGCCGTATGTCACAATGTATCTATCCCGTAATCACATGGGTGAGAACACACAGACTGAGCTGAGAATGTAGCTCAGTGGCCCCACGTTCAAGGCAAAAGGAAGAGTGTATCCAGTAAGATTATCTGTAAGAATGTATTGGACAAAAAGATACCCAACAAAAACGCATTCAAGGGACCAGAGGGATAGAGCAGGCTAAGGGAGAGCACTGCTCTTCCAGAGGACCTGAGTT
Source organism: Acomys minous (assembly GCF_964271855.1). Classification (NCBI taxonomy): domain Eukaryota; kingdom Metazoa; phylum Chordata; class Mammalia; order Rodentia; family Muridae; genus Acomys; species Acomys minous. The sequence goes on along the minus strand of NC_140485.1, from coordinate 143,891,815 downwards.
TCACTCTAGCAATCACCCAGCTCACCCAGTCTGTAACTCCAGCCCAGTAGGATGTCTCTGGCCACCGCTAGCGCCCCCCTCACCTCTCCCCGCCCCCCCCCCCCCGTCTCTTTCCCTCCCCCTCTCTCTCCCTGTGCCTAAGCATATGTCTAATAAGGGAATGTCTCAAAGGAAATAAAGCTGTTATCTCTCCTTCACAAGGAACTGCCATAAAGCACATTTGAACACTTGCTGAGGGAACAAGCCTTTGCAATGCTGGGCACAGAATAGCGTTTTGCAGTAGCCATTATTATCTTATTATGGATTAAAATCATTAAGATGTCACATTTTAGATGCTTATTGTGAAGAGCGCATATATAATATTTAGCAAATAAGATAACTCTAGTCATTGCTTTAAAATTAGTAGAGTAATTAGGTCAGCAACAGAAACAAAACAGTAACCTCTTTATATGCCCAGCCTCCTGTTTCCTCCCTCAACCTGGCTTGTTTCAAAGCCCCTAGCTGCTATTTGGGTAGAAACGCTAGGTTTAACATGAATGTCTCAGACTTCTAAATAAAGTTATTAGAAATATTGAATACAATGCTCCTGTTTTTTAATTCTCTCACTTGTGAGTTGTGCCTTGAGTTAAATGTTTAGGACTGCAACAATGTAGCACAGTAAGGGCAGAGCCTTGGGGTCTGTAGGTGGAAACTGGGACTGACCAGGCTGTGCTGAGAACCCCAGCCCAGGAGCGTCAGCCCCTCTGAGAGTCAGAGCTCCCACCCTTGGGCTCCCTCCTGTGGTAGATTTGGGAAACATTAGAAGCACCTTCCAATGGGTGGAGGGGCAGGTTGGTACAGCCCAGGGATTGCACCTGGATATCTCTGGGAGAGTAGAAAGGTGGGAGAGAAGCCAAGAGAACCGAGAGGGAACTCACAGCTCCACCTGGATTATGGCTATGAATAGAAAGAGCTGTCCTTGGCAACTCTACCCAAAAGATAAACCTTTTAAGAGTGAAGCGCTGATTGGCACAGCACCTATCTGTGTATCCGCTCAAGATAGACCTTGAGCATGTATGTTCAGGTCACAGCTATTACTCGCTTTCCTTACCCTCGGGGGCTTTCAGAACTCTCAGGTACGCACAGCCAGGACATATATTTATAGTCATCTGGTAAGGAGATGACGAGGACAAGTGAGATATTATCCGCAAGCACTCAGAAAGCCGAGAGAACAGTTCAGAGTGCAAACACAGTCTGTGATTAAAAGAGACCTCTTAATCTCATGCACAAAGGGGAACAGGCTGTGAGATGTGTGTCCAGGAAGGAAACTGTTCACACCAGGAGAGTAGGAATCACAGGTCAGAGTTCTCAGCAGCCTCAGCTATGGTGTGAGTCCCCTACCTAGTGGGCTAGTGTCGCTGGGGGATCCAATTTAGCATTTATCCATGACCACAATGAAACCATCAGACAGCTAGAAGCTACGATTCTCCAAGCCTCCCGAGGCTTTTTCCCCCCAAGGACAGTGACAAAGAAGCAAATGGAAACCGTATGAGCCTCCCTGGTGGCATGAGTCGGAACAAACACACCCCGGGGACTAAGGCAGGCCCTTTGTGTGAAGATCCCAGAGCATGCTGCGTGTGCATCTTCTGAAGGACTCTGCGACCTGAGACAAGGCATCCAAGTGCAAACGCCTTCGACCAGCAGTGATAAAGTGTCCCTGTGACCGCAAAGGTCTACAAGCAAAAACAGAGCTAAGGGCGACTGGCTAGAACCTCAGAAAGTCATGAGGCATATCAGCCAGCCACCAGCACCCATCATGGCTCAAGGTTGTGTTTATGACAATGAATCTTGACTCGCTTGTCCATATAGATGGTCACATGTCTCAGATGGCCAGTGACCACCCTGCGGGGTGCGGGGGTGGGTATGGGGGACACCAGTAAGGGTCAGCATCCCACACAAGCACTGAGAAGCACAGTGTCAGTTCCTGATGTAACCCACACAACCCCACCTAGCTCTGCCAAGCAGACACTTGGCCTGAGGAGACAGGGTTAGGGACGAGGAAGGGGGCCCTGTAGAGCCTGTCTCCTTTCAACACTGGAATGAGCAAAGCAGTCCTCAAAGAAAAAGAAATGGTGTTAGTTCTTGCTGATTGATGATCGGGTGAGGATTCGAGTTGACAGCCTACACTAACACTCCTGCAGGCAGCTCTAGAGGGGCGTCCAGGGAGGGCGCCATGCCATGCACTTAACCCCATGATGAGAGAAAGAGAAAGGGGCAGGGTTCAATGCTCCACCCTCTGTTTCAGTGTGTAAAATGTCCCACTCACTCACTCACTTCCAGAGGCAACAGGTCTGGCTAAGACTGTCCTGGAAAAGGTCCATGATCTGTATATCTGGTTTCTTTCTATAGTAGGATTCTCCCTTCCTCTGCTCCCTCCTTCACCCTGCCTCTCCCCCCCCCCACTCACTTCTTCTTTATACTCTTTTTAAAACATGAGTTCTTCTAAAAGAAGATGAAGGGATGGCCTGTACCCTGGAACGCATTGTCCCTCCAGAGGCAGGACGAACAGGGCAGGGCCAGTCTTCCAGCCAGAACAACAGGAATCCTCTCTGCCTATTCAGTTCCCTGTGAAGAATGTGACAGTGACCTGAAAGCAGACTTATTACTATGCTTAGTTTGACTCATCTTTGACACAGAAGTATGATGGAATAATACAACACGCATCTTACACTCTCACAAAGCTTGGGGAAACCACACAGACAGCTTCAGGGAGCAGCTTCCACACACAGGAAGTGTCATTGCCTGGAACCCCAAACCATAAACAGATGACAAACTCAAAAATACTTCTCCCCTTCCCCCTTCATGGCACCACCAGAAAGTAGAAGAACACTGAGGGTTCCTCCCAAAAGCTAACTCATGTGTGTGCGTGTGTGTGTGTGTGTGTGTGCCTGTGTGTGTGCCTGTGTGTGTGTGCATGTGTGCGTGTGTGTGTGTGCCTGTGTGTGTGTGCCTGTGTGTGTATGTGTGATGCTCACACAGAGATGCTCATGCATGTGTGCATGGTTGTGTATGCAGATATACATGTGGGGGGATGAGTATACATGTTTTTGTGTACAGATAGAGGTCAGAGGGAAACCCTGAGTGCCAACTCATCAGGAGCCACTCATCTTTGTATATTTGAGACTGGTCTCACATTGGCCTGGCGCTCATCAAGTAAGCTAGGCTTACAAGCAGTCCAATCCCTGGGACTTGTCAGCCTATAGCCCGTTCTTATAATCAAATGTAAGTTCTCACACTTACAAGGCAAACACTTTACCAAATGAGCCATCTCCCCGGCCCTTAAAGGCCAAATTTTAAAATGTTTCATTGTATTTAGGGAAAAAAAATCACATACTTCCACATCTTCTATTGGATTAATTAATAATCAAAACTTGACTGTACACTAAATCATTTTCAGTTAGTTTCATCTAGAATAATTTTCTAAATAATGAGCATTGATAGAGTTCCCCTCATTATTGTAAAAATATTATTTATTTTTGTTTTGTTTTGTTTTGTTTGACACAGGGTTTCTCTGTGTGGCTCTGACTGTCCTAGAACTCACTCTATAGTCCAGGGTGGCCTTAAACTCAGAGACCCACCAGCCTCTGCCTCCTAAGTGCTGTATTTAAAGGCATGTGCCAGCACCACCCCAATCATGAAATCTCTACTTCATATCAAAATGCTCATCAGTAGAGAAGACTATAACCTTTTACATGACCTCTGATGTAAAGAAAGATGCTGTCCTGGGTGCATAAAGGCGAGTCATGTCTGTGCTGGGGGCTCTCCGCACTTTAGATTAACTTACAGTTCTTGATGTTATAAGAACCATCTGGTACAAAAAGCAAAGGGCGTGTGTGTGGATGAAATTCACATGGAGAGAAAGGGGTCTACCTCAGAGACAGAAGCAGGACTCCATGAGATGGAGACAGTGCAGCCTGGACATGGCCAAAGAGAACAAACTGGAAGAGGTTTGGGTATGAAATCTTGAGCACTCGGGCTGGGGTTTTAGTTATGTCATATATCTATAGCAATGTGTAAACTAACACAGAGACACTCTTCACCTCAGGAGTTCACAGCCTTGCTGCCCTGAAGCTGAAAGATACCCTAGGAATGCGAGTCACTGACCCACTAACCCAACAGCACACACTCCCACTGTTGCCCGGAGTGCTGCCAACACATCTGCTAGGTTTCTGAGCTCCTCGTGAAAGCACAGAAGCTAGCAGGTGTGCACACACCTGTGCGGCCAGAGGGACACAGCCGGGATGGCCCTCCTTGGGCCAACAGAAGGGAGGGCTTTTGAGTCCAGCTTATGTGGAAAGTTCTTTTGTTTGATTCGTTGGTTGGTTGGTTTTTGGTTTCTCAAGACAGGGTTTCTCTGTGCAGCCTTGGCTGTCCTGGACTCGCTTCGTAGACCAGGCTGGCCTCGAACTCACAGAGATCTGCCTGCCTCTGCCACCCAAGTGCTGGGATTAGAGGCGCGTGCCACCACACCTGGCTTGTTTGTTTGTTTTTGAGACAGGGTTTCTTTGTGTAGCCCTGGCTGTCTTAGAACTCACTCTGTAGACTTTCAGACCCAGCCCTCATTCACATCAACTGATCACAGGTTCTCTCGCACAGACGTGTCAGGGTCTCAGCCTGGAGACACCTACCTTCATTTCTGGTCCTTTGTGACAACAGATGAGTTGACCAGAAGCGAGCTATGTCCTGAGACATCGGACAGTTGTCTTAAACTCAAGAATCCACTTGGGGCTCAAAGTGGACCCCTTGTTGCTATTGCCTTGGTTACTCGATCATAAAGACAAAACACCCAAACCTACAGGGGCAACTTTTATGCACCAGTCGTATTTTCGGTTGTTGCATATGGACTTGAACCCTAAGCAGTGACTACAGACCATAACTCCAGGACAGGCCCGGAATGGAAGTGGGGGAGGCACCCGCTAGAGTGTCTGGACCTCCACAGCCCTCAGAGTCCTCCCTGTTACAAGAAGTCACTTCTAACAATGACAAGAATCTTCTCTGTCACTGTCAGGCTCCGGCGATAAGAAGAACTTGGGGTCCCAGCCTGCTGAGAGGCCCCCAGCACCACAGACCCCAGTGCAGGGATGCAAGGCTAAAGCTGTGAAGTATAGAACTGGGTTGAGAACTCCCTTCAGTGAGGGCCAGGAGGAAAAGGAACAGAACAAGGATGGGTTGGTGAGAGGAGAATTGAAAGGCCCCAAATGTAACTGTGGCAAGAATAAAATCGGAGGGAGAAAATGAAACCAAGAACAAGAAGAAAGCAATGAAGTTATCAGAGAGAGAGGAAGGGGTGTGAGAGAGAGAGAGAGAGAGAGAGAGAGAGAGAGAGAGAGAGAGAGAGAGAGATCGTATGTGCATGTACCCCATGCCAACTTTACTGTAAGCCACACAATAAAAATATGAATAGATTTGTGTTTCATCAAAGTGAGGTCATCCTGTGACCTTCCTGGTGTTGAAAAATCTAGTTAATTTGGCCAGATATTATGGTATCAAATTCTCATCTGTAATTCCCTTGTAAATCTAAAATATAAATGTGAGCTGACGTCTTACTCCATGCTATTTATTTGTGTTGAATTACAACCTTTGCTTTTTGAGTTTCAGCCTGGAACTCTAAAACCACAGAAGAGTGTGTCTGCGGCTCTCGCTTGGCGTAACTTGGTTTTCATCCACGTGAAATTAGACTTCGTTGAAAGATTAACTCATGTTCTGAAGCTTTTCCTCATGTGGGATGCAGCATGGACATCCAAAGTCTGGAGACACACAGTGACAGCACCCTGCTCCCTACCTAACCCCTCACAGAGGTGGCACTTTTACTGTCTGTAAACGAACTCATTCACAAAGAGAAATCATCTCTTCCAATTTCTTCTCTAGCCTCAAAGTGTTCATGGAATTTCCTCATTGTAAACCTGTGCTTGCATATATGGAATCGTGTGTCTTTTGATATAGAGATAGATAGATAGATAGATAGATAGATAGATAGATAGATAGATAGATAGATTTTTTTTGAGACAGGGTTTCTCTGTGTAGCCTTGGCTGTCCTGGGCTCACTTTGTAGACCAGGCTGTCCTAGAACTCACAGCGTCCCACCTGCCTCTGCCTCCCGAGTGCTGGGATTAAAGGCGTGCGCCACCACACCTGGTGCTTGATATATTTCTTAACCTGTAAATATTACCTTTCTCCTCCAAACCCACAAGCCATCCTTTGGGACCTGTCCATCCCATAGTCCTGGCTGGTCACAAAGGATACAAGATCCCTTTAAGCTTCTGTGCCATGGTAACCCACAGGCATCCAGGTTCTCACATGTGTCCTGATCAGGGTTTTAAGTTATTCACACTCTTCATTTCAAATCAGAACCAAGTGTTTGGGTATAGACATCACGCAATGAGCGGCTAGTCGAAAACCTTGTGTTTAGTTCCCTCCTCCTCCTCCACCTTCCCAGGCTGTCTTGTGCCTTCTCTGGGAAACGGACATCTCCTAAGAGCATCAGACATAGTCGAAATGTGTTGCCAGAAGAGGAAAGGGAGATGTGGTCCAGACCAAGGGGCACAGTGTCACAGCTGCGTGGTCTGCACACTACACTCCACCATCACTCAAGCAGAAGGGGATGGGACGACCAACAGGAAAGGAGACTGTGTCATGGACTGACCGTCAGTGATGCTCTTCTGAATCCACTTGTGCAAAATGGTACCCTAACCCTCCACTCTCCTTCCCTTCAAAGACCCAAGCTGAAGACCACAAATCGGACAGCAGAATGCCCGCTGTGTGCTGGAAAGAATGCCAAACCCTGCGCACAACCAGGCCGTGCAGAAGGTGGACAGACCCTCTGGCTGGTTCTGTCCATGCACACTTCCTCCCCAAGAGGTGAATCCGTTTACCCATTTCTAGAAGACATGGACAGGATGAAAGGGAGCAGAGATCATGACCTTCCCATCTGCCTGGTTGGCCCATGTGATTCCACAAGGAATCTGTTTTGGTAGTGCCACTATCTAGTCGCCTGTTAACAACACATGCGGAAGTATGCGAGCTGGTGGCTGTGTTCTCTAAAACTCCCATGCATGGGCTAACGGCATAATCTGGATTGGAGAATGAGCAAGGCCTGGGGGCCATCAAGTGTTAGCTTTAAGCCCCAGAGCATGCCAGGTACCCTTTGCCCCCATTCTATAGGAGAGACCAACGAAGTCCAGTCACTTGCCTAAGGTCACATACCCATCAAGAAAGGACCCGTCCCCACATCCTCATAGGCTGAGTCCCATGCACCCCTCCAGGGTAACATTTCTGTCATTTACAAAAGGCTGAACGCAAACCTTGTATGGAGGAGGCCTGTCTTCACGAACACCAAGACGTCCCCAAACAGACAGAAGTTAATTTGAGAAGAGATTAGCACCACAGAAAAACCTAGAGCACCTAACATTTCCCAGTGATTGACCACAACAAATGTCAATTAAACCTTAAGTGCTTTCTATTGCAACCACAGTCTTTAATTTTCTAAATTGGGGGGTAAGGGGAGAATAATCATGACAAGTAGTTAATAGCTTTAAATATTTCTCCTGGATGCAAAAGAAACAACATTTTATGTGTTAATGTGATTTTAAGACAAAGTGTTCTTGGGGAGTGTGGTAAATGAGGCACTTCCTGTATGGTGTAAGACCAACTCCCAGCTACAATAAAGGGACCCCACAAGCATCTGGCACCCACGGAGCCCAGGAAACACTTGCAACAGTGTAAGGAGCGAGACTAAGGGTCAGAGCTTGAAAGCAAGACGCTTCCAGAAGGGGTGGGACAAGAAGAGAAATCTGCTGGGTTTTAAATTGTCCTGGTTACCAATGTATTTACACACACACACACACACACACACACACGGTGGGAGGATGGCAGACAGATGGACAAACTGACAGACAGGCAGGCAGATAGACAGCACAGCTGGGGATTGGTACTTTTAGAAAATATGTGGTGACTGCAGGAGGCTACTGCTTACAGCTTAGACTGCTAGTGCTCAGATCTCCTTTTGAGAATTGGCTTGTTTCCCTGCAGAGCTTAAATTACTCAAAGTGTGTGCATGAGCTCTGTACATGTGTGAGCATCTATATATGAATGCATACATGTAAATCCTACAGGCTCCTTGGGGTAGGGCAAGACTGACTGACTGAGAACTCCCTCCAGTCTCCAGCCTCCAGCGCGGTCCTAATCTATCAGTCACCATGAGACACAAGGCAGGGCCCTAGGACTGCCCCAGAAGAATTTTAGGTATGAACAATGAACTCACTCAATCTCCCTCCTTCAAGCTGTTGAAAAACAGAGAAAGAGTGGGAAAGGAAAAGGGCTGGCCAATTTGCCTCACTTTTGCAAAGAGCCTCAGCTCACTGAGGAGCCCCGTTTTCCCATAGGATAAGCACTCCCCACTCCCTGGGGCACTGACCACTACAACACTCCTCTCCAGAGGGGCCTGCTCACCACCTTAGTGTTTTCTCAAGCACGTGTTCAAAAACACATTTAAGTGGAATGCTTTCGTTTCTACAGATTGCATTAATTATCGGCTCCCTAGCGCTCGGGCCGGGCCGCGGGGCTCTGCAAACACACCGGCCTGGCGGAGTGGCCGCGGTTGTGTTGGCCCGAGGTGGACGGGCTCAGCCCCCATCCACAGCGCGGCTTCTGGCACCTCACCTAGAGCCTTGGCGTAGCCAGTACTGCAACTAAGAGAGACAAACTTAGAGCGGTCAACCGCAGTGCCACATGCGCTCGGGAGCGCGCCTTGGCGCGCACAGCATCCTGCCCCTGAGGAGAGGACCCACCAGAACAGGACCGCTCCTCCGTGCCTCCTGCGCTGCAGATTGTTCCTCCTCTATGAGTTCTCCAACAAAAGAAAGGTATCTTTAATTCAATGTCACATCTGCTCCTTCCTCGGCTCAGTTGAGGGTTCTCTGCGACGTTCTGCCACAAGTAGGAGCCCAGGGGCTGCATCCCTTTTGCCCCCAAAAAGGGAAGAGTGGGTCCTCCTGGCACCCGAACTGAAGACTGCCCGCTCCCTAAACCTAGGCTGGGTCGGCATTGGCTAAGTGGAAGCCCACTCCCAATAAGTTCTCTCTGAAACAGCTGAGAGGCAGCGGTGGTCTAAATCCTTGTTCTTGTGCCGTCCCTTCTCACCCAAAGTGGGGGACTCTGTACATCCCCGCGTGCTAACTCTTCTATCCTAGGCTGGGAGGACCAGCAGCCCTTCACATCCGAGTAGCTATCGACCCGGAGACATGCATGCCCACCTGTTGGAGCTCGCCGGGCCACCTGCTCCTGGAGCCTTGTCCAAGAGGGGAGGGTGGGTTCTGAGAGAGAGACGAGGGAGGAAAGCGGGGATGCGGCCGGGGACTTACCGTGAGCGCCGAGAATTTCTGCGCGGGCGCCGGCGGCAGCAATGCGGCGAGCAGCGGCAGCCAGCACAGCTGTGGCGGCAGCATGGTGACGCTAGAGGGGACCAAGCGAGGCAGGCGCTCCAGGCGCTACGTCCTGGCACGCGGCGGGGAATCTGGTGTGCGAGCGCGTGCGGACGGGCGGGCGGTCTACAGCTGCTCCGCGGTCCAAGGACGCTGATGGAGACCGCACGGCCCCTCCAGCTGCGCTCCCGCCGGCGCTCCTCGAACTCTGTGGCTGCCCCTGCTGCTGTCAAATAGCCCTAGCTTCCCGGATCCTCCCCTCCCGCCCTCTCCGCCCTCCCGCCCGCAGATCTCCTCCCTCCGCCCCACCTCCCTCGGCCACCGCGCCCGCGCAGGGGCCGCCCGGCGCGCAAGGTTTCGAAGGAGACAGCTAGGGTTACCAGGGCCAGGCAAGCGCGTTCTGGTGCTATTTGCACCCCCTCCTTCAAGTAAAAGCAAGGGCACACCTTACAGACGTGCATACTCACACAGCACACAGGCTCCCGAAGATGCACTGCGCCCCGCCCTTCTGCCCTGGGGCGCCTTCTGTCCCCACAGCGCCTTGGTTCTCCTAAAGCTTTGCATTTACCAGAAGGCAGCCCTCTGAGATGCTAACTGGTGAGTGGCTCCTCAGTAGAGCCTCTGAGGGCAAGGCGAAGTCTTGCATCTTTCCACAGGTTAACCCTGAGGGCGGGAGGGGTCTGGACACAGATCTGTGAGGCAGATGACTTCCTTGAGTTGGGCAGACTTGGAAGAAAGTGGGCGCACACGTTGATGTGGCCGCTTTTAAACAGCTTGGTCAAGCATTTCAGGTGTTCTGCAACACGTGTGGTTGAGCAAGTTGTTGACTGTGGTGGAAGCCAAGGGGATTTTTGTACACCAGGTTCTTCTGCAAAGGGACAGCATTGCTGAAATAGTTTAACCTTGGCTGGTAGCTTCACAAGAAAAGGCCCTAATTCTACCTCACACAGAAAGCCAACAGGGAAGACTTTGGAGAACAAAGAATCAATTGACTTGTCAGGGCCTCTCTGTGGGGAGCAAAACAGCAAGCTCACCTCTAACTTTTCTCTCCCTCTGCTGTTCTGGTGAGAGCCATGCTTCTCTCTACGACCAATCAGAAAACTGCTACCCTGCCCCCTTCCCCATGCTGAGTCCACTGGGCTTGTAGAAGTGAGACCATCCATGCAAAACAGTCCCCAATTCACCAGCTCTGCCGTGCCTACTTTCAAGAGGCCATCGAGAGTGGCCTATGAATTGCTGGTGTTCCCTCGGTGGAACCCCTCACCTGCGCCATGTAAGTTAGCCCCATAAGTTCATTGTCTCTCTGAGTTGAACCTTGGTGGAGCCCTGATTTGTTTCGCCATTGAGGCCTTATGAGGAGAGGTAGGCCTTGCCCATGTCTCCCCAAAGAAGGCATTCTTACAACACATGGGGGGAAAGCATCTTCTAGAGACAGCTTCTTAAAGAAGTCTTCACAACCTCCGGTCTAGCAACCATTGAACACCCTTCCTATATTGAGGACATTAGTGGATCACTGTACCAAAACCTTCTCAGGGTCAGACTTGGTCCAGGGACAGGCACAACTGTGTAAGCAAATAGCATAAATGTCGACGTAAAAATGAAATAATTGCTGTGCTCTAACTTCTATGACGACCCAAAGAGACCGCACATTCAAGTCGCATTTGGTACAAAACATTTTCCTCTTACATTTTATTTCAAGGGCGTGAATTATTAGGTGGAATGTCTGAGCTCTTCTTAGGACTCAGACTCTGAAGATGGCTTTTTTTTGTCCACTCTTCCACCGTGAGTGTCCAACAACCAACAGGCTTCATTGCTCCTATTTTACAGATAAGATACAAAAAGAAATGGCCGTCTGTCCTGGCCAGCCACAGAATGAGGGGCCAACTCCAGATGTCCTAACTTGGAACTCTGGCAAGTCTACTTACTTCTCCCTGGAGATGCAGATGGCAGAAGAAAACTCCTTGGCGCTCACTGCTCTGAATCCTCGAATCTCAACACATCTTTCATGTGTCCTCTGGGGTTCCAGAAAGATCAGTGTAACAATGTGATTTTCCAAGACACTGACAGATGAGGCGGACTAGAACCTTCCAAGACCCTCTAACTTTTGGAGGCACTCACATGGACCCAAGGCCAAGTTCTGTTTTCTCAAAGATGCTCAAACTGGAATTTGGAGAGGTAATCAGTTCTCAACGGGTGGAACAAAAAATAAGTGGTTTATTAAAACCACCAAGAAATGGTCTTGTGTGTCAGCCACTTCCCTCAAAGTTAAGGCAGGAAGTCATCAGCTCACACATCTGAGACATTTCTGCAGGGATAAAAAATATCTCCTTCTCCTGGAAATGGACTTTGACTTTCAAGCAATAAGTGTGGCAGGCTCACTTTGGGATGTGCCCTGTGGATCCCAACTTTATATTTCTGTCATTAGTGAAAGATCAAGTAAGTCCCTAGGATTATCATATACCTTATGTCTCACTCCACAGACTCTTGTTAGCTGTTAGCACTGCCTCTTTTTTTTTATTGTACTATGTTAAAGTGACGTCATTTTACTCTTGGTGAGGAGATCATTCGCTGTAGCTATCATTTCTGCCTTACTTTAGCCAGCAAAAAGAAAAAAAAAGGTGTCAGGCATTTCCCCACCTCCCTGTACACAAAAAACAAGCAGAGTCAAGTGTGATTTGCTTGTTTGGTGACGTCCAAGGTTTACTTCAGCAGTCCTTCTGAGGCTGAGGTGGAGCAAGCAGCTGACCACTGTGCCGACCACGGTGCCAACAAGTGCGCGTCATGGCCATCCACCAGCTGCTTCTTCTCATAACATTTTCTCTGGGTTCCTACTTAACTCCTCAGAGGAGGAATCTTCACAGATCCTCCTGGATTCCTTCAGTTATCTCTGTGTAAAGGCCCACGGGTTTTTTCCCTTAATTCCCCCATCCTCTTCTTGGACTGTCTTTACCTGCCTACCTCTTCCTGTAATGTGGTCCTCTCAGACCCTGAGATGTTGAGGAAACTGGGGTCTCCTCTTAGGGCTCTTAAACTTATTAATGGAAGAATGTAAGAATGACACAAACAAAAGTTTGAAGACAATTTTATTAGAGTTCAAAGGGACAAACACCCCAGGACAGGCCAGCTGCGAATCTTAGCAGCTGCCCACAGGACTAGGGTGAAGGAGATAGGGGAAGTCACTCTGTTTGGGCCAGCACAGAGGACAGACACACAGACAACATGCAGTGACACGACAGGGAGGGTGACTGTAAGGAAAGGTGAGGAAGTCCGTTTGCTTAGAACACAGAAAATATGGAAATTGAAAAGGTATACTTTCCTGAGTAATTCGGAAATGTGGGCACATTTATGGAGTTGCCTTGCTGCCACCCCATAGGCTACTGCACTGGGACTGCAGGTCCTGCCAAGAATATGTACAGTGTCTCCTTGAAGGAAGAATTACTTCGCCCACCTTTTTAGCAGGCTTAAGGTAAGCCTGCCTTCCTGAGCGTGGTCCCTTGGCCAGGTGATTGGCCCAGCCCAGCATCTACTCTCTTGACCAGAAGTTTTCCCTTGATAGGCTTTTATTGCTGCTCCAACTAGATGGGCAGCCCGAGGCCCCATATCCATCCCTAGCCTTTGTTAGGGTACATGAGTCGACCTTCACAGAGATCATCAGGGCCACCGCTCCCGTTTCCTGTGTGTGCCAAAGTTGGTGGACTAGTCCTTCTGTTCCATTGTAAGCCAGCCTTCCTGTCCTACACATGACACACTTCATACCGACACTGCCTGTCGCTTTCATGGAAATAGTTCATGATCAGTCGGCCAGCGCATGCGTGTTAGCTACACCATGCCCACAGGGACTCTGAAAGCAGTCTTCTATAGGCAAAAATGAAGGGCTCCAGATGGTCACAGGACATGCTCAGGAGCAGGTCCTAACATGGCTTCACCTCAATGGAGTTTTCCCCTACTCAGAATCTCTGGCTTTTTTAAGAGACTAGGAAAGGCTTGGGCCGCAGCCCAGCCCAGTTTGAGATGCTTAGTTCTTAAGATTTGAATAAAGTCCTGGGGGGGGGCGGATGGAGGGGTGGAAACTATAGGCACTTCACCCAGGAGAATGTGTGGGCATCCACACATGTGCACACCCACCGACTGGTTCCTTTGCATAGTTTGAGGTCTACCTCAAAACAAACAGAAGCGCTTTATGGTTGTTTCTGAATTATTGACGATTCGTCAACCCCAGCACGGTGTTTCACAACTTAATGTTTCCAAAGAAAGCTCTGCCTCACAAAGCCACAGGCAGAATCATCACCTCCCTCGAGAGACCATGCCTGCAGCACTGACGACAGCTGCGAAAGCCTACAGGAAGGGTAAAGTCCTATGGAAGCAGATGGGTGATTCATTCAACCTAATAATGGGTCTTACTGAATGTGCAAAACACCTTGTGAGGATTACTGTCAGTACTCAGGCCCCATGAAAGATCTGCCTCTCCACTCCTGGAACAGCCTTTGTCACGGCGTGACACTTGCAGACTATATCACCTTCAGAGTTAGTAAAATCCACCAACACCCCAGATGAAGCCATGTGCAGGTCTGGTCGCAGAAACTGAGTCGGAGCTGAGCAAGGACAGCCTCCTCCAAGCTCACATGATCTAGACCACATCAGCACTGGCTCTTCTTCCTACCAGAGCCTAGATGGCTCATCTCCCTGTGAACCAATCCCAGGCTACCTCGGACTTGGTCCTCCTTGTCAACCTAGCCTCGATCACCTCAGGACTAGCTTCCATACTTGCTCAGCCAACCTCAGGCTCCATCCTCCTTGTCAGTGGAGCCTAACCCACCTCAGCAGAGGAGAACCAGCCCTCCCTGTGAACTGACCTAGACAATCTCAGGGCAGAGCCCTCCTTGTCAACCCAGCCTAGGGAGTCCCTTCTTCCTTCCTGTCTTCATGGGAGACATACCTTCAGAGGAGAAGGAGGGAAAAAAAAAGTTTTTAAAATGGTGAGAGAAATACAGCTTGCCAGGAGTCCTCTGGGGCAGTGTGGACCACACAGACAGAGTTTATATGGACAGAAAACCGTGTAAGAAGATACTCTATTAAAACGAGCTCTCCATTAACGTCCAGTGATTCTCTCCTCCTCCAGCTCTCTCTGACCAGCCGCGGTGGGACAGAGTTCCACAGACCCTCCAGGCCACAACCCCTTCTCTGAACATTAAGATGTATCACGCAGAGATAAAGCTCTCTATGCATTGCAGACAAACAGCCTTGTGCCTAAGCTGCCTGGCAGTAGAAGCCCATGATGTGAGGAGGAAACCTCGCCCCGCACCCCGCAACAATCCTGCGTGTGCACTGCTGTGTGTTCCCTAGACAGCGTGCCCCTTGTGCAGCTGTCCTTCATCAGCTGGCTCTGATTTGTCTTCAGAGCCAAGCATGTCTCAATGCCTCCAGCCCAGGAAGCTGAAACCGATTTAGTCCTGGCTACTTTTGTCTCCGGCCCCTGCAGTGCCTTTTTGTCCCTAGGAAACTTCACCTAGAGAGATTCAGGCGTTCTTTCTTTAGTTCCTGTAAGGTAGTTTAGCCTCGAGAGCACCCAGACTAGGGAAGCCTACAGTTCAAGAAAGGAGGGCAGAAAGGTTGCCTTCTACACCCTACACGTTTGGCTCTTTGGCTGCTCCATGTCCCACGCTAACACACGTGTGGGGAGGAGCAGTGAAGATCCAAACACAACTGCACAGGGATAGTGGCCCAGCACCAGCCCACTGACTCCAGCTCCACCTCCTCAGTAAGTTCCTTGTTTGTTCAAGCACTTGGAAGCTGCCTCCTCCTCCGTAACCTGACTTACTCTTTCTCTCACATGTGCCAACAGCTTCAGTGCTCTCTGAACACTAACACCAGTTCTGACCCTCACCCTTGCAGCGCTATGGCAGAGCAAGTCACGTGCTTCAGGTGTCCAGGACACACAACAGCTGTTTTAAAACTTCCAGAAGGCTATCTGCGGAGATGCATCTGGATTAAATGGAGTTGTGACTTTGGGCTACGTTTGCTCTTGGAGCAATTGTACCCAAGCCAAGATGCCAAGGGCACCCCCACAATGATGGGGCAACACGGTGAGCTCTGTAATGTGTTTGATGTTCAGTGTCTAATGGACTCGGGGATTTCCACAGTGCGTCCCCAGGGCTTTGAGCCTCTAAGTGGACATGACTTGGGAAAACGGTCAATATGAAAGTACAGCTGGAACCATTTAGCCAAAAAAGAGAGTCTTGAAGTCCTGATACGTGGGAGGCAAAGACGGGCAGATCTCTGTGAGTTTGAGGCCAACCTGATCTACAAAGAAAGTTCTAGGACAGCCAGGGCTGTTACACAGGAAACCCCTGTATTGAAAAGAAAAACCAGAAGAGAAAAAAGAAAAAAAGAAAAAAGAAAGGAAGGAAGGAAGACTGGCTGTAGGCATAAGGTTATTGTGGGATTCAAACGCTGATCTCTGTAGCACCACCCCATCTCTGGTTATAATCCTTGTCTCGGTGTTATGCAAACACGGCTCCTGTGTTGTCCCCTGATATGCCAAAAAAGCAGTTTATAGGCAATCCCTGAGCAGAGGAGAGACTAAGGATGAACTTCCTGCCAGCCAGGGAAGGAAGAGTTAGAGGAGGAAGTAGGGGATTCAGCCATGGGCGGATGTCCAGGAGGAACCAAAAGAGAGTTCAGCAAAGAAAGCTACAAAGCACAAGTATCTCTGGGATGTACGCTGGGAGGAGATCAAATTAGCTTAGAGGGTTTAGAATAGAATAATAACTGCTCAGTTTTTGTGCTGTGACGCTTACTATTAAACAAATATAAAAGGGTCTCAGGTTTCTGTGTGATACCCAGGTTAAGAGAGAAACTGAGAAACAAAGACAGTTTTATAAAAATAACTGCAACTACTTATCAGAAGTAATTTTGAGCCTGATTTACCCATTTTTAAGGTTTTGTAAACTTTATTTTTAAGAATTTTCAGGTTTTTAAAAATGTTTCAAATACTACTGGAATTTACATAACACTATTAAGAGTATCATGCTATTTAATCTGCCACTATGTAAGAGGAAACTAGCTCATGACACAGTACTCTTACAAATAAATATCTTTTAGGGCCCTTCCCACCTTGTGGGTGTTAAAACATGGAGAGTGGGCTGCAGAAAGGAGCTGTCCTTACTCTCCAGGAATGACAACTTGCAGGACAGATGGGCACAAACACAGACAGACAGACAGATGGATATACACAGAGAGAGAGAGAAAGAGGGGGCGGGGGGGGAGAGAGAGACCCATCTGCATGCCTATTTCTCAAAAATGAAGACGTGCCAGGATCTCCAAACCCCTGAAGATGTGCCCAGTGAACATGGGATCCAGAGCTATGCCCTGTGTGCCCTACCGGGAGCAGGGCAGCACGGATAATCTTCCCCTTCTGTGCATATAGAAGGTAAGACACAAGAAACAGAAAGAGAAAAGGCCTAACCAGCACCAAAATGAAGCATCAGAGAAAGAACAGGCAAGGTAAGGAAGTAAGGAGGAGAGAGAGACAGATTGAGTACTTACTCAAACAAGAGTAAGGAAACAAGCCAGGTGTGGTGGCGCACGCCTTTAATCCCAGCACTTGGGAGGCAGAGGCAGGTGGATCACTGTGAATTCAAGGCCAGCCTGGTCTACAAAGCGAGTCCAGGACAGAGAAACCCTGTCTCAAAAAACAAAAAGAAAAAAGGAAAAACAAAAGAGGACACTACCACCCTTTCCATAAACCTGCATAATTTCATAGCTACACTCTAAATACTTATCCTTAAATGGGCAGATAATGTCGCTTTCACTTGTCATCAGTGATGCTTCTTTTTGCCGCAGGAGACCATTAGAGAACGCCACAACCGGTCAGGATGCAGAGAGCACCTGACTGGAGTGCCCAGGCATTCGATACACCCACACCTCCTGGACCTAACGCTTAGGAAACATCACAGAAGAGGGGGCAGAAAGACTGTAGGAGCCAGAGGACCAGCACATCTGCCACGAGGTTGTGCTTCCTAGCCATGATAGTGTATTAGTTACTTTTCTATTGCTGCGATAAAAACACAGCGACCAAGGCAATTTACAGAAGGAAAGGTATGTTTAGGACTTACAGTTTCAGAGGGTAAGTCCGTGACCATCAGGTCAGGGAACACAGAAGCAGTCGGGCACACGTGAC